>NC_089750.1:5426936-5546936 GCF_040412425.1 Macrobrachium rosenbergii | reverse complement strand
TATATATATATATATATATATATATATATATCTATATATATATATATATATATATATATATATATATATATATATATATATATATATAATATATATATATATATATATATATATATATATATATATATATATATATATATTTCTATATGCATATATATATATGTATAAATATATATTATATATAAATACGTGTATATATATATAAAAATAATTACATATCTATATATATTAGGTATATAATATATATCATATATCCATCTATATATATATATACATATATATCCATGTATATACATAAATAGTATATCTACAGTATATATATACGATGACTCTTTGGTGCATCAAATCCATTAAACTAGCGCACTACCCTAAGTAATCAAGGTATCCTACACCATCCTTCACCGGTAGGATTCACCGCTCGCTTAGCGGTAGCACAATCTAATTAGGATTGTCCCCGCTACAGCCGACGGTCCTGAATCGTTTCACAATCAGTTCCGTCGACGCATTTGGGTGAATCCCAATTTTTTCCCCCATTATTTTCGGTTTTTTTTTTCTTTCCCTTGGCAAATAGGACACGCCTATTCTACAGTTATCAATCCTTCCCTTTATTTCGACGCCTAGGACTCTATGGAGCACTGGCGTTCCCAGTGAGGTTCCGCGGAGTCCTCATGTTCCGCAGATCATTTTCGGGGTTCCGCAAGAAATCGTGAGATAAGTATGTATTGTAAATGTTGGCTTGGCAATGAGAATTGTCTTTTGATGTAATGGTAGATTTTGTATGATTTATATTAGGAAGTTTATATATATATATATATATATATATATATATATATATATATATATATATATATATATATATATATATATATATATATATATATATATATATATATATATATATATATATATATATATATATACATATATACATAATATATAAATATATATACATATATATATATATATATATAATATATATATATATATATATATATATATATATACAGTATATATATATATAATATATATTTGATATACACATAATATATAAATCTATATACAAAGAAATAATCAACACACAATCACGTGTGGAACAGAAATAAATTTCTGACTCACATCAGGATCGAACCCAGGTCTTTTAACTGAAAGGCAAGGGCGCTGCCCACTAGGCCCTTGCCTTTCAAATTGAAAGACCGGGGTTCGATCCTGATGTGAGTCAGAAATTTAAATCTGTATATGTATTTGTGTGTGTGAGTGTATGTATACTGTAGATAAAGGTTCCCTGGTATATGACAAACTATTTCAGTTATTCCTTGAAATTATAACTAGTATAACTGTTGGGAATCACTGGTACAGACCAATTTCTGATCATACGACAAATGGTCCAAGTTTTCCTTGCCAAACAAGACGCCGTGCTGGATTAAGCCCATTTTAATTTAGATGGCAAACAATCGTCTTCCACTTAGATTAAATGCCTAAGGAGTTTGACTTCATTTTTTATATTTTTCATTTTTTCTGTAAAAGAAAGCTATGTGCCGGCTTTGTCTGTCCGTCCGCACTTTTTTCTGTCCGCCCTCAGATCTTAAATTAATTAAAAACTAATGAGGATAGAGGGCTGCAAATTGGTATGTTGATCATCCACCCTCCAAACATTAAACACGGCAAATTGCAGCCCTCTAGCCTCAGTAGTTTTTATTTTTATTTAAGGTTAGAGTTAACCATAGTCGTGCATCTGGCAATGATATAGGACAGGCAACCACCGGACCGTGGTTAAAGATTCATGGGTCGCGGCTCACACAACATTATACCGAGACCACCGAAAGACAGATCTATTTTCGATGGCCTTGATTATACGTTGTAGCGGCTGTACAGAAAACTCGATTGCGCCTAAAAATTTCGGCGCATTTGTTACTTGTTCTGTTTTATTTTGTCGTTCGATTCCAGTAAATCTCTTCGTCGAATCTGAAACAAATCGTCGCGTTATCATGAAAATTGGACCGCTGAAATTTTTACCGTTGTAAAAGCAAAATTAAATGACTAGCACGTTCTGCTCTAGATCGCGTTCCACACACACACAGAGAGAGAGAGAGAGAGAGAGAGAGAGAGAGAGAGAGAGAGAGAGAGAGAGAGAGAGAGGAATGAACTAATCAATACCCCGTGTGCTTGCTAACTAACGAGCGTGCATCACTAAATTCTGTTATTCTATAGCTGCCTCTCTTTCCTTACACCGAGTAACAAGCCACATTTAAAGCCAATGTTAAAGTTTAGAACTGAAGTTAAGTAAAAAGTTAAGAAAAACTGGATTAAAATAACTAACCGGCCGTCATAAAGGATTTCTAAAGTTAAAACACACCTCACTTTCTCTCCACGAGTTACCAACATCAAATCTCACAATAAAAAAAAAAAAAAAAAAATATATATATATATATATATATATATATATATATATATATATATATATATATATATATATATATATATATATATATATATATATATATATATATATATATATATATTGAAGTCAGACAATGGCAAAGTACGCCACGAGAACTGACTCTCTCTCTCTCTCTCTCTCTCTCTCTCTCTCTCTCTCTCTCTCTCTCTCTCTCTCTCTCTCTCTCTCTCAGCATTCTTTTTAGAACGCCACACCCTCCTCTTGCAATTCTCATGACCTTTATGCGACGCGGTACTCGTGTTTTTTTTTTTTTTTTTTGATCAAAGTATTTGTTCAGATTGTCATTTAATGAACTTTTTTATTTTTTGTTTTTGTTTGATTCTTTCAATATTGCAAAGATAATAGAGTGACACAATATTGTTTGAGTACAGGTTCTTTGAGAATTCCAGTTGGGTTAAATTTTTCAAATTCTCGGAAGATATCAAGTCTCTCTCTCTCTCTCTCTCTCTCTCTCTCTCTCTCTCTCTCTCTCTCTCTCTCTCTCTCTCTCTCTGTTAACTGCCTTGAAAATATTAGATGATGAAGCTGAAAATTCGGTATTTCTTGATTTCTGTCCTAGGAATTACACATTATATATATATATATATATATATATATATATATATATATATATATATATATATATATATATATATATATATAATATATGTATATATATATATATATATATATATATATATATATATATATATATATATATATATATATATGTGTGTATATATATATACTATATATATAATATATATATTTATCTAATTATATAGATATATATATATATATATATATATATATATATATATATATATATATGCATAATATAAAATAATAAAATATATAAAATATCACTTACGTGGGTGTAATTCAGACAGTGTCAGTTACGAATATCTCAACAAATAATCAGAACTGTAATAATCCTGTTGATAATCATATCAAAATCATATCCCAAATCTAAGACCTAATTTGTGCTCAACCTAATCTGTACCTAAATGTTTAAACGCCAAACGAAAAACAACTTTCCTGGCCTTAAATAGAAAAAAAAAGAATAAAAAAAAATGTGGCCATGGACATACTGAAAGCTTTCGCAATGAGTTTCCGGGCATTAGGGAAATTAGATTTCACCTGTTTAATTAGTAAATACAAATGTTATCAATTTCCAGTTTTCACCGAATATGCTGCAGATATCTAATATCGTATTGGTTCAATTTTCTTTAAAATGTATGTTATGTATACCACAAAGTCCTTTTAACATTATCCTTTTGTTGGCTTAAATCATTTTTATGCATGGCATATTTTGTCTTTTATGTATGTCATACATGTTCCACGAATCCATCTAATACCGTATTGGTTACCCCATATCCCATATCCACTACATAAATCCTACTCATATCCTACTAGTTAACCTTTCTCTTTTAAAATGTTTGCGGCACTGACTACAGAAATCCTTCTCGTATCCTGCTAATTAACATTTTTCTTTTAAAATGCATCCCTTATCCATCACAGAAATCCTTTCCATATCATACTAGTTAACCTTTCTGTTTTCAAATGTCTCCTATAACCACTACAGAAATCCTTCTCTTATCCTACTATTAACCTTTCTCTTTTGAAAAGTTTGCCGCATTGACTACAGAAATCCTTCCTAAATCCTACTGGTTACCTTTTCTCTTTTTAAATGTAAGACAATCCACTATAGAAAGCCTTTTCATATCCTGCTGGTTAACCTCTCCCCAGTACAGAAAGCCTTTTCTTATCCTATTGGTTAACCTTTCTCCAGTACAGAAAGGCATTTCATATCCTACTGGTTAACCTTTCTCCAGTACAGAAAGGCATTTCATATCCTCCTGGTTAACCTTTCTCCAGTACAGAAAGGCATTTCATATCCTACTGGTTAACCTTTCTCCAGTACAGAAATCCTTATATCCAATTGGTTAAATTTTCTCCAGTACAGAAATCCTTATATCCAATTGGTTGAATTTTCTCCAGTACAGAAAGCCTTTTCACATCCTACTGGTTAACCTTTCTCCAGTACAGAATTCCTTCTTATATCCAATTGGTAAACCTTTCTCCATTACAGAATTCCTTTTCGTATCCAAATAACTGACCCTTCCCATTTAAATGTACCCCAACCAGAGCAAAAACTCTTCTCATATCCAACAGTTCATGCTCAAAGTCTCCACCTGTGGGAAAAACAAAGACTTATAGACCTTTATATCGTCTCGTTTCTCTTCAGCGACGCGACGAGAAACAAGAGGATATAAAGAACCTGCCCTGAGGCACACCGTCCGTCATAATTACAAATGATGAGAGAAGACTTGTTACGACGGCAGTTACCTCGCCGGCGCATATAGTCCTGCCGAGGTGCTTCCGGTGACTAGCTGGGCAGAGGTAGCAGTAGTAGCAGCAGTAGGAGGAGGAGGAGGAGGAGGAGGAGAAATAGGAGGAGGAGGGCAGTGACTGCTTAGTAGCCCCTGGAAAACCGCAGTGCCCCTGGAAATAGCCCAATCACCATCCCCTTGCCCACGGAAGGTAATCGCCGGAAGGACAAGAAAAAATGAATTATGCGTCTAAACCTGGTCTCTTCCTCACCTCTAAAATCAGGGACTTATTTTCCAGCGGCTGGAGTTCGGATTCCAGCAAAAGTCCTGGAAAATCGAGTTATTTGGAATATAACGGATAAGGAGAGAGAGTGGAGACCGCATGTCTTCTCTGGCTTGAAAGATAAAGGACGGATGTTATGGAAAATCCAAATTTTCTGGATTATAACAAAGAGAGAGAGAGAGAGAGAGAGAGAGAGAGAGAGAGAGAGAGAGAGATCATTTCCATGGGATAAGCTCAAGGTATCGATTTGTGGTACGAGTCTGTCTGAAACGACGAGAGAGAGAGAGAGAGAGAGAGAGAGAGAGAGAGAGAGAGAGAGAGAGAGAGAGAGAGAGAGAGAGTTCCTTGGAATGAATGATGATTTTGGAAAATCGCATCTCTAGACAATCAAACCGAAAAGTTAAAACACAGAGAGAGAGAGAGAGAGAGAGAGAGAGAGAGAGAGAGAGAGAGAGAGAGAGAGAGAATTCTTCGGCCACCAAGTGCCTGGAGCCATGATCGTGACTTCCGGCCAGAGGGGCTTCCGTCGTCACCCTCCCATGACAGGCCCCGGGGGTGGGGGAGGCGAATGGAGGGGGTGGGGGAGGAAGAGGAGGAGGAGAGGGAAGAGAACGGAAGGGAAGGAGAGAGAGAAAGAGGATAGAATAGGAAGGAAAAGAAAATTGGGGAGGAGTATAACAGGACGAAAGGGGAGCACAGCTAGAGTAGAGGAGAAAGGGTGAGTCTCTCTCTCTCTCTCTCTCTCTCTCTCTCTCTCTCTCTCTCTCTCTCTCTCTCTCTCTCAAAAATACAATTTTTTTTTTACATATTGTACACTCATACAACGTAAAATAATACCAACTATAACTTTGAAGTGGAATTAAGGATTATTATTATTATTATTATTATTATTATTATTATTATTATTATTATTATTATTATTATTATTATTATATCTCTCTCAAACACACATTTACAGTATACTTCATTCTTCATACCCCAATGTTGTGGCCAATTCACTGGCCCCTCCCACTTCAAAAACTAATTACAGTCTCTCTCTCTCTCTCTCTCTCTCTCTCTCTCTCTCTCTCATACACACGCACACACACATCTAATATTTCACATCCCAACGTTGTGTAAAATTCACAGGCTCCTCCCACTTCGAAAACTAATTACAGTCTCTCTCTCTCTCTCTCTCTCTCTCTCTCACCATTATTCGAATTTCACTCCCCCACCTGCTACCGTGGTCTCTCACTCTTGCGCCAGAGCCACAGCCAGCAGTCGGCCGAAATTCCTCCTGAAATCTCCTCATTCCGACCTTCGGCGCTTCCGCTGTTCATCCAGAATGGCGCGGCCTATCCAGGCATGCCTCGGTAGCCACCACCAGGTGGCTCCTCCTCCCCCCTCAGGAGCGGCTGTGTAAGCTCCCAGGGAACTCCTTCCAAATACACACACACACACACACATATATATATATATATATATATATATATATATATATACACACACACACACATGTATACTATATATTCACTCCTTCCAGCCATTTGGGCGTTCCTCCAACCAGTTACAGAGCTCGGGTTCGATTCCCAGGCAAGGCGGAGCGATTTAGGTAAATTCCCTTAAGTTCTATTAAGCCTCTGTTGGCCCGAGCGGTGAATGAGTCAAATGCAACGGATCACAACTAGGGGGGAGAATGGCATAAGGCTTGCAACCGCATCCCAGATTAATTGCAGAGCACTGAAAGGTTAAGACTCTTTTGAGGCATCCGGTATTACATGCATTTATGAGCTCATATATATATATATATATATATATATATATATATATATATATATATATATATATATATATATATATATATATATATATATATATATAGAGAGAGAGAGAGAGAGAGAGAGAGAGAGAGAGAGAGAGAGAGAGAGAGAGAGAGAGAGAGAGAGAAGCCTAATGAACCAGCGGTCAAATGAGATTACCACGAGGGACAACCTCATCTTCCGTCTTAATCACTTTTTTTTCATTTGAACTTCATTTTATGCATTATTTCTTTCCCATTTTTCTCAAACGCCATTCAATCAGGATATTCCCTAAGAAGACCACATCCTTATGAAATCCTACAGGACACCAAGCTCTTTCTTCTTATCGTATCTCCATCCTATGCTCCGGAATTTTCTTCTATTCTCTATGATTCATTTTTCTTTATTCATTTTTCTAGAATTTTTCCTCCTTTAAAAGTTATTCCCCACTTTTTTTTATTCCACCTTTATTTTTCAACTTTAAATAATTTTTCTAAGGGACCGGTCCAGATACAGTAATATAATTTAATCGCCGATTCCGTCGGCCTCCTCGCGTATAAGACTATCATTTGGCGTTTTCAAAAACCTAAGGTACAAAATTAAAATTAATATTACCCTACTTGTTCACGCTAATTTTAAAAAAATCAATCAGTCGATTGCTTGTGAAAATCAAGACGATAATTTTGTTCATAGGATTAAAAATAAAGTTTTTAGTTTTCTGTAAAAGAAAACTATTGTGCCGGCTTTGTCTGTCCGTCCGCACTTTTTCTTTCCGCCCTCAGACCTTAAAAACTATTGAGGCTAGAGGGCTGCAAATTGTTATGTTGATCATCCACCCTCCAGTCATCAAACATACCAAATTGCAGCCCCTAGCCTCAGTAGTTTTTATTTTATTTAAGGTTAAAGTTAGCCATAATCGTGCTTCTGGCTATAAGATAGGCCACCACCGAGCCGTGGTTAAAGTTTCATGGGTCGCGGCTCATACAGCATTATACCGAGACCACCGAAAGATAAATCTATTTTTGGTGGCCTTGATTATACGCTCTAGCGGCTGCACAGAAAACTCGATTGCACAGAAGACACTTAGGCGCATTTTTTACTTGTTCGATTTTGCACCAGTTTGATTTTGACAAGAACAGTAAAATCGATTTATGACAAGGAAAGGAAAAACAAAAACTGTTTTATAAATTCATTAAAATGTTTACATAATCAAGCAATCGCCCGTCGAGGATAAAAAAATAAATGAATTACAATAATTTCTGGCCTGCTCTATCAGAGATAGTATAGATACAGTGGTTCCCAACCTGGGGGGCGTCAGTAATTTCCAGGGGAGACGCAAGCCCCAGGGAAAAATTGGAAATTCTCTAATTATATTCATTATTCTCTTAACAAGAGTGAGCAGCTAATATTCAGAAGTTTACGAAAAAAAAAATGCAAAAGTGTCGTCTTACAACGTCAGTTTCCTATAGTCTTCTACTCTGGTTAGAATAGTTGGGCTGCTCATGTTTTGTATATAATTATTTAGCTCCCTCCCTGTCCCTCGAAACCACTTCTCTTTCTCTTTTTTTTTATTTTCTTTTAAATCTGGGCGGCCATTTTACTCATTGATGCAAGGGGGGCGTGGGAGAAGGACCAACTCTTAAAGGGGGCGTGGTAATAAAAACGCTACGAACCACTGGTACAGAAATAAGTCTACAGAGCTAAATAATTTACCTTACCATAAAATAACTTCATTTTCCTCCAAATGCAACAAACCAAAATTTACTTAGAAATGTTCTATAAATATACAGAATTGAATACAGAATTTAGGCCAAAGGGCAAGCACTGGGACCTATGAGGTCATTCAGCGCTGAAACGGAAATTGACAGTAAAATGGTTTGAAAGGTGTAACAGGAGGAAAACCTCAGAGCAGTTGCACTATGAATCAATTGTTAGGAGAGGGTGGGGAGTAAGATGGAAGAAAGAGAATACGAAAGGAGGTACAGTAAAAGGAACGAAAGGGGTTGCAGTTAGGGGCCGAAGGCACGCTGCATAGAACCTTAAGTAATATAAATGTATAGGACTGTATTGGAAAATTAAAAAATTGTTTACATACATATTAATAACACCAAATACAAAATAAACTTCGGAAATATTTCCCATAATTCGAACTTCAGGATAAACACGAACACTGAATAACAGAACTAAGATAACTAAGAAAACTCTTTAGCTAATTCGTGAACATTCCGGAAAATACGAAATACAGAATAAATTCGAGTACGGAATGCAGAATAAATTCGAATACGGAATACAGAATAAATTCGAATACGGAATACAGAATAAATTCGATACGGAATGCAGAATAAATTCGAATACGGAGTACAGAATAAATTCGCTTACATATTCCCGTTCTTTAACATTCCCTTCAACACCAAAAAGAGAATAAATTGGATACCTATGGAAAATACATTCTTTAGTTCAATGTACATATCCGTCAAATATATCAAGTATAAAATGGACACATTACAACAAATTTGTCTTTAGAGTTTAACAAATAAACTTTTGAGCTTGATTATAACGTTCTTCCAAGCAATTTACGAAAAAGTGTAAACGTACAAATATTCGATACGAATGAAAATGTATATTGTCTGAAAGAATACATCAATAATACTGAGCGAGTCTAGTTTCTGAAAATCTACGTCTTTCACACTCCAATGTCTTACAGCTAATCATTTTGATATAATTAATATATATATATATATATATATATATATATATATATATATATATATATATATATATATATATTAGAAGAAACAAAAGAAGGAAAATATATATAAAAAAACGGGAAAACCAAGAACGTCATCAAACGCAAACTCGCCGGTGTGTGTTTCCGTCTATTCGTTCGTTCGTACACACGTTCGCCAACGGAAACCGGGAACGAAGAATATCTGCAATGTCTCGCCAGGGTGACTCTCGAAAAATGAAAAAAAAAAAGTAATAAAATACGAGAGCCGATAATAATCGCAGTCAGGAATGGCAATAGTCGCAATTGAGCCGTGAGTTATGCGTCCCCCCTACAGGTGCCATCTACCGGACGACGGAGGAATTAGAATTCCAATAGACTCATGCCAGGCGCATGAATCACGCGGCTCAGACGGAGAAAGAGAGCAATTATGCGAATTCTGGCTTCGTGACGGAGAGGCAATGATGGGATTTTAATCTCCGTCTGAAATGGAACTCGCAATTTCGCCTGGTCTTAATTTAGAGTCGATTTCCTCCTCGCTAAGTGACAAACAGTATTCCTCGTTCCCGTAGCGGGGTACAGGGTGATGGTGTAGTCCCGTGATGAAGTAAAATTGGCGGGAAAGCTGTACTCTTCTACGAACGTACTCGACCAGTTTTGGGACTAGTACTGTTGTACTCCGTCCTGGATCAAATGAGCAATACCATCTACCTTTCTCTGCGCTTTTACCAAAAGTAATTTTCATACAGGCGAGAATTTGGATACAAATTTGAACTAAACTTTCGTTACAAAAGTGTTCAATAAAAGTCACCTCACACGATTAGCCTATTTGCTTTAACAGGGAAGAGGAATGAGAATCTGGGAAACTCCCCATTGATATGTTTTTGACATCAGAGGCATACGAGGAAGAGAGAGCGTGAGGAAAATGAGAAATAAGTTGAAAAATCATTAAAGCCTCAAGATGCCTGTTTGCTAACAGGAAAAAGCCATTAACAGAAGAATTCTCACGTATGTTGCAAAATTGATTTACTGTGCAAGATTGTGAAAAAAATTTTCAACACTATAGGTCTACACAGCCCCAGAAACAGGGGAAAAACTAAAAAAAATTATATTTTCATTAAAATTATTTATTATTATTCACAAGAAATATTCCTGTTTTCCAGAACAAGCCTGAATTGAAGCCTATTAACTACGTCCAGATAGAATGCGTCTAGGCATAAAAGGAAAATTAACTGATGTCATGAAAATCAAAATACGTGCATGCAGATTAAATTAATATATACAATGGGCGAGAGCAGACAACGGATAAACTGGAATGTTTCGAAATACGCAAAATAACAAAAAGGGAAAACAGATTGTACAGGACTTGTGAGCATTCCTGTCACGCAATTATTTTCATTGCTAATTTCATCTTTGTGTCGCACAAAGAATTTCATTACTTACGCAATTATCATTTAATTTTCCATCTCAATTATATTACTTAGGCAATTATCATTTAATTTCCATATCATATATATTATTTCGTACGTCGCTACCACGCCTCGAAATTCAAAATGAAAAATACTCAAAATACGCTATTTATAACACATGACTGCGTTAATATAAAATATAAATGCGCTATTTATAAAACATGATTGCGCTAATAGAAAATATAAATGCGCTATCTATATTTAAATGAAAAATAATCCGAGTGCGCTATTTACAAAACATGAATGCGCTCTATATAAAATGTGAACGTGAAGTGTTAGTTACTTTTGCATAAAGGACCTTGATCGTTGATGGTACAAGTTCTACACAAACAATAAATCCCTGTAGCTTAGCAAAATCTATCCATGCTGTAGCTTCTTAGTAAAACAATACGTCTTTCAAGTTTTTGAGGAACAAAATATGAATCCATTAGGGCAGCCACTACAAGAGAATAATTAAACATTACATCAACCGTTCCTGAATATTTATGCAAATTAAATTCAAGAAACACTTGAAAAATGGTCATTACGTAGAAAAGCTAGTGATTCCTGAAAACTATAATGCTATAAATTAAATTGGTCTAGACCGATGAAAGGAAAAAGGCCCTTCAAAAACAAGACATGGTGATAATGATGTCCCAACTAATCAGTGATCTAAAGAAAATCATAAGTACAAAAACCGAGTGATTTAAAAGTGCTGGGGAAACTTAACATAATGCCATGAAGCTTTCGACGATGGAAAGCTCAATAAAAAGATATGTGGAGATAAAACGATTTTCTAAACCGTCCTCTGAGACGAGACCAATACTGAGCTTCTCTCTTACAATGTATCTAAACGAATGAGTCACGAAGTCTGGTAGTCTGTCAATATAAAAAAATATAAAAACTACAAATTTGGGTGGTTTAATGATTCCATCTTCTCCTAATCTACTAGTCACATCCGACTGTGTATGCTGTATAGCCACCTCGGTTCCCAATTCAGCGCAGGCGCGCTTGTCAGCAACCCTGTCATGTTGTGACGTCAGAATTTTCACATGAATAAGTTTGACGTCAGAATTTTCATATGAATAACTTTATGCGCAAGAGCTTCAAAAGACAGGCCATACGAGTCAAGTATTGGGAATCCGGATAATCTGCATTGTGAAAATGCTGCCGTGTGTGCAAAACTAATTGTTTTGCTAACTAAATGTTCAATGGTACTGACAAGAGCGGAGTAGTAATGTGATTTCAGCGTGAAGCTTAAAGCTATTCTACAGAACTTGGACATAGCATAGACTAAAACAGTCTGGCATAAAAGTATAATGAACTGATTAGTTAATTACAAGCTAATTCTCAAATTAGCAAGTAAATAAAATTTGAAAACGTTCGTTCTTAGGTTTTGGAAAGCGTAACTTGAAGGTTTCAGCTTGAGTGTATTATGTCTCTCAATCAGCATATCCAGCCACACCAAAATATCCTCAAAGGATACAAAAACAACCCGAAACAGAGATGTCATTGAAGAGAAATTTTGGAAAACACTAATCAAGGTAGAAAATAATAGGATTTATAACAAGGAGCACAGATAATCGGTTAGATAGGCCTAGGCACAAGCTAATATGGACCTAAGAATACTGTTAAAATTAAGTCAAACAAAACTGTGTAAAATCTAAATTAGGTCAAGATTACATTCTAGGTTACGTCTAGGTAAATTTTTTATCATTCCAATTAAGTTCTGCAGTAGAACTGGTAGATTCTATGCCAGACCTATGTGAATCTTATGTTGAGCCTAGGTAATTTTTAAGTTAAGACTAGGTACATTTTAAGCTCTTAGTTATTCATACGTAAAATCTATGTTGTGGAAGGTAAATATAAGTTTAGCCATAGATAAACTCTCACTTGGGCCAGGGTAAACTCTATACCCGGCCTCAATAAACCCTCAATTAGGCCTAGTCTTAAAAAGACACCTGACTCAAGCACGAACACGAAGAGCGAGGAATGGAGAGGAAGATCATCCCAGCCCCTCCAGTTCCCCCCAAAAGCAGCAGAAAGAAGAGAGGAGGTCCCACATATCCTTGGCACTGGAAGAATTCACAGATGGTTCTGAGTCGTGGATTCCACAGTGCCAAAGATGGAAGGGCATAATTTGCAGCTCGCAAGAAAGATACGACGAATAAAAGCAACGACACTCTCAAGGAGAAGCCGACAACTGCGCTGGGATACGACTGGGTGAGACGAGGCAGGAAACGACAGGAAGATTTTCAGAATATACATGACATCATATAGGAGGATAAAATCACAATCAGGAATTCGTAAGTTATATATATATATATATATATATATATATATATAATCCCTAAATGCTCTAAGGCATGACATTGTTCTTAAGTGAACGTAGGCTCGTATTCACAATCATTTACATCAAGAGCACAATTTTATTTTATTCACAGATAAATTTCAGTTATTTACATGTATTTATTTACTAAAGCTGATAATTTACTACACTAATCATCAGTTTGCATATACTTGTTACAGGCGAAAGAAGCTGAAGATCTTTGGACAATACCTCGTATGCAGCAAAACTCCCCAAGGTATGTTTTTTTATGAGACTACAAACATTCATCTGAGATTATTTGATGGGCTGCTCTCTCTCTCTCTCTCTCTCTCTCTCTCTCTCTCTCTCTCTCTCTATATATATATATATATATATATATATATATATATATATATATATATATATATATATATATATATATAAGGTTTGGGCCTCAGGCGTCTGTTCCAAGCCAATCAGTCTAATCTAATGATTGCCTTTTCCCCACCGGTCTAGGCCGAGGCCAGTGCACAATAACGTTCCTATTCAACCTTGCTTCCACGAGCAACTCTTACATGATATGAAAGTAAATTCTCTTTCAATTTACGGATGATAAAAGTAGTCCTACTCCTATTTTTAAGAAGCTTTTTTAGGTCTGGTAAGCATGAACCACGCACCATCTATTCGGTTATCGGTCTAGGCCGATGGTGGGTTTACCAATTACCGTACTCTTCCTATAGACTATAGACTATGAAAGAGAGGGCATAAGCAGATTTGACTGTTTAATTTACGATAGTTAAATATATCACTGTTTTACTTAAGTTTACATCAAAATAATGAAATTATAAATGAATATAATTCAACTATTCATGCACGAGGGACTCTCTACAGGACGGCCCGCACTAAAACCATCCAGAGTAAAATTCTCTCTCTCAGGTTTTCAAATAAACACAAACAGAATTTGTGGCCCACTGGAAAGGAAACTCACCCCTCCATGTTGACATCACAGGAATTTTGGAAAATGAAGATGATAAGAGTTTCATGCACTAGCATTGAAAGGTTACACACCGAAGTTACTGAAAACTAATCTGACTGAGCCAACAATGAGGCAGTGCTGCCCCGCTCCGCAAAATGTTTGTGGTGGCCTGCCTGCGGGGTTATGACGGCAAAGCTTGAGGTGTTGAGTAATATTTTCCTAAAAGGATTTCGGTTAACCAAATTAAACGGAATATTTTCAGAGAACCACTCATATTTTGAGCTTCATATCATAAATACCTCTACTACGATTAATGATGACTTATTGCGTTGATAAAAAGTATATCTTTTATTGGGGAAATAACTCGAGTGTCATAAATATTATAAAATTACCGTTGAATTAACGATAAAAGAGTTGGAGCACATACACATTATATACATTATATATATATGTGTGTGTGTGTGTGTGTATTGTGTATAGTTATGATACTCGAGTTATTTCCACAGTAAAAGATTTGCATTTTGATCAACGCAAGACTGAGTTATCATTCATTGTATTGCAGGCTGCACTTATCATATGAAACTCAAAATATGAGAGCGTTTCTTTGATCATTTTAAAATTTAATTTGCTTAACCGAATTCCTTTTTATATATATACACATATATATATACATATATATATTTATTATATATAGTATATATATTTATATATATTCATTATATATATATTATATATATTTATATACATATATATATTCATATATATACATATATACATATGCTTTAAAGACCTTACGTAATTTCTGAATGACAGGTATACCACACAGCCCGAGGCTAATACAGTCATTACTACACGAAATACAAAAAGGTCACTGGGAAAGTATACCGCAACAAAACAACCAATAATTTACGAGATATCTGTCCATGAAACAGATAAAAAAAATGAAAGACATCATAGGAGAGTCAGCTTTCATTTTTCCTCCCTCACAAATTCACTGGAGCTTCCACGCTGTCGAACTTCTCAGTTCCAGAGGTCCTTTAATCCTCACACTGTTGATCTGAGGAGCAGTCTCCCTGACGACGTTGTGCAAATGGAACCTCAAAAGTTCAAGCGAAGATGAAATTCATCACTACCAAAAAAAAAAATAGTTAACCCTATACTTTAATTATTTATTTATATTTTTACATATTTATTTATTTAGTTGCCTTTTTTTTTACATAATAAGGGATCTCTTCTTTCTGTAATTTATTTCAAATGAACACCATATTCAAGTCAGTGGCTCCTGTAGGATTGTACCATATGAATAGGGATTTATCTTCTGAATAATAATAATAATAATAATAATAATAATAATAATAATAATAAATAATAATTGCAATGAACTGTTTCTAGTCTACACTGCTGCTTAACGATGAGTAATAATAAAGTTATACCTTGATATGACTTTCAAGGTATGCAATCTTTAGAAAGCTCGATTAAGAATAAAAAAAAATTATAAAATGCAAAAATGACATAAGGTGATCTTCACATTCCACTGGAAAATATATCACAAAATTGGTGAAAAAAAATGTCACATGAGTGATGCATAAATGCCACAAATGCCGGAAATATCACAGAATTTTTTGGTTCAAATTCTCGGCAAATCCAATAGAAATCTCAAGCAAATGTTTGGATACTTATCAAGTGCATGAACGAATGCTTTTAGATACTGTTTAGTTTTCTGTAAAAGAAAACTATTGTGCCGGCTTTGTCTGTCCGTCCGTCCGTACTTTATTCTGTCTGCCCTCAGATCTTGAAAACTACTGAGGCTAGAGGGCTGCAAATTGGTATGTTGATCATCCACCCTCCAATCATCAAACATACCAAATTGCAGCCCTCTAGCCTCAGTAGTTTTTATTTTATTTCAGGTTAAATTTAGCCATAATCGTGATTCTGGCAACGATATAGGATAAGCTACCACCGGGCCGTGGTTTAAGCTTCATGGGCCGCGGCTTATACAGCATAATACCGAGACCACCGAAAGATAGACCTATTTTCTGTGGCCTTAATCATACGCTGTAGCGGCCGTACAGAAAACTCGATCGCGCCGATGAAACTTCGGCGCATTATTTACTTGTTTTCACAAGTAACGCAAATAAATAAATAATCAAATAATTCTAGCTTTGGAAAATCCTTCCTTAAACGACGAATTGCGTACTGAAGATTTATTGGCCATTGTTACTCTTGGATAATACAAATTATTCTCTTGTCAATACCCGTGTTGTACTTTACTTTGAAACAACAAAAGACTTTATTATCTTGCGGCCTTCCAGTCAACAAAAACTCAAAGCTAAAACAGGGGAACAAAGGAAGGAATATAACTATGTATTATTCGAATATCGAATTTAGCCCGAGGGCCAAGCGCTGGGACCTAATGAGGTCATTCAGCGCTGACAGGAAAATTGGCAGTGAGAAGGTCTGAAAGGTGTAACAGGATTCCATTGTTAGAGAGGGTGGAAAGTCAGATGGAAGAATGAGAATATGAACGGAAGTACAGTAAAAGGAATGAAAGAGGTTGCAGCTAAGGGCCGAAGGGACGCTGCAAAGACCCTTAAGTAATGCCTACAGTGCAACTATGTATTATTGAAAATATCACAATAAGCACAGGTATAAAAAGTATACATATATAAATTAATACTGCCTTGAAAATAAGCAAAAAAAAAAAAACCTATAATTACACAAACAGAAAATGTAAGCCCGCTATCTTTCTATGGTGACATTAACCTATGGTTTCAGCCGTCTTGCTATGGCAACATACCATGCTGGCATAAGGCCAGCGTAGTCAAACAACATCAGAAAAAACAACAGTGATGACGACAACTTTTCTTAATCACGCATAAGAAATATACATATATAATGCATTTCTTGACTAAGCCGTTGTGTGTGTGTGTGTGTGTGTGTGTGTGTGTGTGTGTGTGTGTGTGTGTGTGTGTGTGTTTTGTGTGAAAGGAAACAAGTAAAAAATGCGCCTTAGTTTCTTCGACGCAATCGAGTTTTCTGTACCGCGCATAATCAAAGCCACTGAAAATAGATCTATCTTTAGGTGGTTTCGGTGTAATGCTGTATGAGCCGCGGCCCATGAAACTCTCACCCGGCAGTGGTGGCCTGTGTTGTTGCATTGCTAGAAGCACGATTGTGGCTTACTTTAACCTTAAACAAAACAAAAACTACTTAGGCTACAGGGCTGTAATGTTGAATGTTTGATGACTGGAGGGTGGATGATCAACATACAAACTTGCAGCCCTCTAGCCTCAGCAGTTTTTAAGACCTGAGAGCGGACAGAAATAAATGCGGACAGAAAAAGTGCGGACGGACAACCGCTAGTTTATCACCCATCCATAATAATTGTGACTTTCTGATGACACATTCCGAATGCCAGATTGTATTTAAACCAGTGTTCATAATCTTACTGATACCAGTTTTCACCTGAAGTTCATAATTTTACTGATAAGATATCGAATCACATTTATTTAATATTACTGATAAAATTATTTAAACAATAGCTTATAGTCTTCCTGAAGTAAGTATTCCATATATATATATATATATATATATATATATATATATATATATATATATATATATATACACATACAGTATATATATATATATATATATATATATATATATATATATATATATATATATATATATTATATATATATGTATGTGTGTGTGTGTGTGTAGTTTTAAACTTAATGACATATGTACTCAGTGTTTGTGGTCTAAATTTGCCAAGAATTAAGCTAATAAAAAAATAAGTTCAAGGGTAAGATTGCCCTGCAGCTAAGTAAGATCGATAAACTATCAAAAAATAAAATGAATATTTATTGAGCTATTGAGAACGCTGACCCAAAAAACTTTAATCGCTGAACATTAGTAAATTACAGATTGTATTGTTCAACCACGAGTATACAGAACTAGCTGTAGTCGTCTCTAGTCTGATTTCACTCTCATTTTATTTCCTATAATTTCATCTAATTATTCATGGTCTAGTCTAGGAATGGGTTGAACAGAACAGAATTTAGGCCTAAAGCCAAGCGTTGGGACCTACGAGGCCATTCAGCGCTGAAACTGAAATTGAGAGTAAAGGGTTTGAAAGGTGTAACAGGAGGAAAACCCCAAAGCAGTTGCACTATGAATCAATGTTAGGAGAGGATGGAAAGTAA
The DNA here is from genome assembly GCF_040412425.1 of Macrobrachium rosenbergii. Classification (NCBI taxonomy): domain Eukaryota; kingdom Metazoa; phylum Arthropoda; class Malacostraca; order Decapoda; family Palaemonidae; genus Macrobrachium; species Macrobrachium rosenbergii. The sequence goes on along the minus strand of NC_089750.1, from coordinate 5,528,440 downwards.
GATGGAATTAAGAGAATACAAACGGAGGTACAGTAAAAGGAATGAAAGGGGTTGGAGCTTGGGGCCGAAGGCACGCTGCAAAGGACCTCAAGTAAGAACGCACTAAAATATACAATACAATAGCCTTCAGGCTTAGCATCTTGCCGATTCATTTCCGTCACCAGTCCAAGCTAATTTGTAACGCCAGTTCATGCGAATAAATCAATCAATTATTTGGACGTCGAAAACCGTGGCCTTTGGGGGCGGGAAGGGCACATATGAACGACAATGTAATGCCCTTTTTCTAGCCCAGGGCCGAAGAACACAAGCCTCTTAGAGGAAGAAAGGCAGGTAATAAGAGCAATGAAATACAGGAGCTGGAAGAGAAATCCAAAGCTTGGTAGGGCGATAGTCATCCACAGTTACTGACTTTCACAGATTATTATTATTATTATTATTATTATTATTATTATTATTATTATTATTATTATTATTATTATTATTATTATTATTGACAAGGGAACAAGCTGTATTTTTCTGTGGTGGGTTTTCTTGAAAAAAATATATATATATACAATGGCCTCTTTGCCCTAAGCTCCAACTGTATAATCAGTACTTAATCAACTGTCGTGGGTCGCTGTTAGAGTGAAGGATATGAGCCTAGCAATTTCATCCCAAAGGACTTGATGAGAACCAGACGGCTACCTTATTCTATTGCCTCCGCTGCTATGGGAAAAAGGATTATCACATGCAACAGCAAAATGGAAAAAAAAAAATGGAATAAGTAAAGATAAATAAACGAAAAACCAAATGCATAAACAGTCGAACAAGAACGCCAGTACCTCAGTTACCTGTTCAGCCATTATTCGATTCGCCGAGCAGTTTAAATATCGCTCCAGCAAATGTACATAATATATACTTTTGATATTGATCAATGACACCAATATACGTTCCCCATGCTATTGGTAATTCATAATGGCACGTCAATAAACGACGAAAAGTCCGGCTGAATATGTTTGCATGTCGTGCGGTCACGTCGCGTGCCTCCCCGTGCTTGCGTGTTAGTACTAAACAACGAAGGACGGACGGTCTGTCTAGAGTTCTAAACCTAGGTATACTATCTAGGCTAAGTGTATCTAGGTCTAGATTCTTGACTAACGTGGACGCGGTATAGGTTTATTTGGGCTTACATTAAGGTATACATTTTATAAGTCCTAGGCTACGCTGTGTTGGTTTAGGTCTAGACTCTAGACTAACGTGGACCCTTCTGAACTTACAATAAAGTATACGTTTTATCATTTCTAGGATAGGCTATTTGTATCTTGGTCTAGACTCTAGACTAACGTGGTCGCTCCTGGATTTACAGCATACATCTTATAAGTTCTAGGCTTGGTTGTGTGGGTCTAGGTCTACACTCTTGTCCAGACTAAAGTGGACGCGGAATAGGTTTGTCTAGACTTAAAAGTAAAGTACACGTTTTATATTTTCTAGGCTAGACTTTGTGAGTCTACGTCTAGACGCTATGCTACCGTGAACGCTTTATAATTTTATTTGGGCTTACAATGCAGTATAAGGCTAGGCCGTGTGGATCTAGGCCTATACTCTATACTAACATGGACGTGAAATAGGTTTACTTGGACTTACAATAAAGTACATCTTATGAATGATGCAAACCTCACTTTTACAAGTGCGTGCAAAAGTTATATATCGGTAAGTAATGGAACCAGATAAATTCACATTTCAATTTTAACGTTTCGACCTAAGTTACAATAAAGCATAAAATATTATAACAGACTCACATCTGAATTTAACGTGTACAAATACATTACATATCTGAATTTAACATTTTAAGGACTTATATAAATCCAGATTTAACTTCAACGTTTTCACAGGACATTAAGTTAAACGTGAACTCAGGCTTGCCGTCAGAAAGACTATAATTGGTTAAAGATAGAGAAAAAAAAGGGAGATAATTGTTATATGCAACAACATGCCAGTCTACCTCTATATTCCTGGAGGTTATGATCATACAACAATAATAAGTAGCATGGCTAGACAGACAATTATACGGGTTAAAGACTAGGCGAAGTGGGCAGGTTAATGTAGGACATCCTGTATCGTACCATGAGAAGCCAGTTAATTGTGATGGAATTACCTCTGATTTAATGTTATTACAAACTTTCGCTTGCCCGACCCACCGTCCTGGATTATACCTCTGTATTGGACCAAGTACTTGGGTATTACTGTAGGTCACGATTCAGTCACTGTAGATACCGATTTGAAGTCGATATTATTATTATTATTATTAAAAAGTGTCACAGGTGAATACAAAAACAAAACACAAATGTGTTATACCTAAGACAAAGACATTTAAAACCTGGAATAATCTGGTTAGGTCTAAGACATGACAACACAAATAGCCTAATTTCTATTCACACGAGTTACAGTATATCAGTTCCGCTTCTTTGGGCGAATCTTCCTTTCAACAAGATTTACCCAAATCCAGTCTTTTTCGTTGTTGATTTTTGTCACAGGATTTTGAATTAATTAAATTAAATTCGGATATAGTGTTTTGTGTTCGTTTGCATTAATACTGCGATAAAAAAATAAAAGAAAGATATGACAAAACAGCAGCGAACTTCGCCCTTTTGGTCCGTTTCGTCGGCAATGAGCTTCTATGCATTCATTGGCTTATGATGATAATTATCTTTAATTCTGCATTGCCTTTCTGTTCTAAACAACTGGGCAACGTATAAAGGAAAACGAATGCAAGACGCTAATAAAATATGGATCGCACTCAAAGCAACAATGGAGGGATAGTCACAAACTCCCCCTCCCTCCAAACCTTTATCCCGCTTAACCGCAAAACAAGCAGCTCACTGCACCCCCTCCCCCATTTACCTCCACCTTTCCTCTCCTCACCCTCCTCTTCTTCCTCCACCCTCGCGTAATCTACTGCAATCGCCCCTCCTTCCATTTCCAGCACTTCCTCACCCCAAACCCCCTTAAACCCCTCGGAAAGAGAGAATAAAATCCCTAAACTTACTGTGAATGTCATGCTAGGTGTGAATTATAGACGCTTTTGCTGCATGACAAACCTTTCCCACCCAACCCCCTCCCTTTCCTGACCCCTCCCTCCAGAGCTATAAGTCTACTCGCCTCCCTATCCCCCGCCTCCCTTCCCTCTCCTCATCCTCTCACCTGCCTCAAGCTCACCCTCCTTACCCACCTCCAGTATTGCGACGCCCACAATCCAGTATTTACTGGGTAATGATCAGTTTGCAAATGTGTAGTCTGCTACGGTTTATGGCGCGACTGGGTTCCTCTTGTCGCCAGTTGAAACAAGATGGCTGCCGGTGTTTTCTTTGTCGCTGTACGATGGAGGGAACAGTCGAGGTCTTCCTTTTCACTCTTTTTTTAATTTTTAGACAATTCTAAAAGTAAACATAAAGAATTCATGCTCAGACTACCTAAATACAGAACGAACTCAGTCATGGCAAATGGCAAGCGCAGCTGAGACTCGACAAGATACAGATGAAAACGCTGGCCTTCCAACTATAGTACGATGTTTTACATTTACGAATTTTAGTATTGTTTTTGACCTCTAAATTTATTTACTACACAACGAACTAGAATTCTGTTTGTGGATTCTAAAGTTAACACCCATAAATGGGTTTCCATTGAAATAATAAATATATAAATAAAAACCCTGTTTAAACAGCAATATTTAGCTGTTTCTCGTGATGAATTCATCAGAGGAAATATACTGCATGCTTCAATAAGATATTCAGTCGGATCACTTGCAGTAAATAAAACTAAACACAAGCAAGCACTCACACACATATAAAATTATAAATTCATACGTCATATTTAGCCTAGGACTAGCAAACCGCTTGAGTACCGCAACCGCTCGCGTGTGGTGTAATGAACAAAGGTCCAGCCTTACGACGTTGTATACTCGACAGAAAGTGAGATGAAAACGGATACAAGTTTGACACTCGTGTTTACCAAATGTTACATCAACCATAACGTCCGCGATGAAAAGAAGCAGACGATTGTGGGATACACGTAAACCGGAAACTTGGGGCACGTAGCAACAAAGTGCGTGACCATCACATATTTCTTCTGGGGGACAGGGAAGTCGGAGTACAATTCATTTTTTTCTTATTTTATCGTTACTAGCAATGATCCGCAGTTTTTAAATGTAAAATTTTACTGCAGAAAGTAATTTAATGAGGTTTCTTAGCCGTTGGTGTTCAGGCGGAATGCATTATCGATTGCTTCACTGAAATTGCCGGGTTTGGCTATGTAATCATCTAGGCTCAATGCACGTAGACAACAGCTTCACAGACATGCCACCAAGTCACAGAACTACAGGCTAGTATTTCGAATGTTTACCGTATCTACTGCAAGACGAACTTTTCCTTTGATAACGCTGTTGAAACGTAGTAAGTTCCAGAATTTGGCCTATGTATATCATACATACAGTAGACTAATAGAATTTGTTGCTGAATCTAAGGAAAATTCGACTTTGTTCTTGAGCTGTTTATTTCGAATTGATCATAGTCTTGAATCACAAAATAATAATTAAACGTACTAGATAATCAACTGCAAAAATTATAAGAATTTGCTACATTTAACCGATTAGTTATTAAAAAATGAGGTGCAAAAAACACCAATGCAATCTGTTTACGCAGAGGACCCTATCACACCAAACCCGATTGAAACCACAACAGGAGGAAAATTTTTACAAAATGACTTCTCATTACAGAAGAATATTTACACATAAACATAAACACTGACATTTTCTGAGCATTTTAACCTTTGCGGTCTCTTACTAATGGCGATTCTTACACGGAAATGCCTTCAGCCTGACGCCCTTCGACTGAAAAAGCAGATGATTGTGGTCAGTCAATCTGTAATCAATGAGTGATGACGGTAAAACTTTTTTTTATTTTTTTTTTTTATTTTTTGCGTATATGACTTTTAGTGCAAAGTACTATCGGTCTATCAACCTAGCGGAGTTACAATCAGAATGGTAAGTAATCTGATAATAAATGTGCTCTAAAATTTTCAATCTTTCATTACCCTTCAATTAACCTTATCAAAATACCATAATGTGAGAGAGAATTATTAAAAATAACTAGTGTCAAACACACGTGATGTACATTTAATTTTAGCGGAAGGAGATGTAAGGAAAAATTTGATATAAACAGCGAGAGCTCAACCGATTATTTTGATATCAAGACTCGGATACGGTTCATCATTACTCCATAATCTCAAGAGGTACCTAAAGTTCGTGGCTACTGCTATTAGCCATTAGCCATAACCCTGCCGTCTCTAGGACCCCAAAAACCGGAAATAGAGATAGATGGATGCCGGTTTTTCGACAACTCTTATACTTCTCAACATTAAAAATAAGATCTCTACACATAGGCCTAAAAATTTTATCCAAAGTGAACAACAAAACCAGATGAATGAGAACCACGTCCTAAAACGATTATGTTTTCAGTCTAGGAAGTGAGATAGTACAAAATACGTTAAATTCCCTCAAATGAGAGATGATAAAATTACAGAGATATTACAAAATAACGTAATGACATTTACCTTTCTAGGTGACAATTTGCTTCGTTAAAAGCGCCTGCTGACCACTGTGCAGTAAGACCCAAGAACTGCAGACTTGAAGCTATATCTGATAGAGCAACCCTCTATTTAAAACAAGTAACAGTAATTTACAGTCATAGATATCAATGGTATGAGCTACCACAAAAAAACTCACTATGCCGCAAAATAACCAAAAAATCCGACCGGAAAAACAGAAAATGGACACAACACAACCAATCGACTTTTTGTTTGTTCTCTCAACTAGGAAGTTACTGAAATGGGTGCGAGCGTCGGCCTACATCCAAGGACTCTAAAAGCTTATTCCAAAACTCTGTAGTAGTACTACCACTGTAGTTTACAGATACTCTTGATTGTCTAACATCTAATGGTATGGTTTAGTAAATGAGTTATCATAACTGCAGATAAGCTATGTTTTATGTTACTGATTACCACGGTGCCTAACACGCTTGACTTTTTAGGAGCAATCGTGTGAACAAACACCAGAGTTATTATCTGTTAAGTGGCTGTAAAAACTTCAACCAGGCAGTTCCACTGTAGTACTCTATCAAGAATTTTCCGAAAATTATCAGAAATAATCTATCATTATTATCATTATTATTATTATTATTATTAGTAGTAGTAGTAGTAGTAGTAGTAGTAGTAGTAGTAGTAGTAGTAGTAGTAGTAGTAGTAGTAGGTCTTTCTCCTCTAGATCGAGAACGGGATATGCTGTACATAAGGTCCACAATAATACTCAATGGTATTCTTGTTGATTTTATAAAATCGACAAGAATACCATTGAATATTATTGTGGACCTGATATACAACATTATTATTATTATTATTACTAATAGTAGTAAATCACAGATGAAAGTAGTTATTTAATATTTTAAACAGTATAACATACCGATTTTGTTCTTTACGTACAAATGCTATTAAATTATCCTCTTTTCCATTTACCGTTACATCATTCTTCTCCCCATTTTTCTCACCCATCGCTAACAAACATTGTTAGTCCTTCCTTTGACAAACACGAGAAAATTAAGAAGGAAATACTATAAAGTCATAGACAAGTTAATGAGACTATTCATTCCTTGTCTCATACTAATAGGATTTATTATTATTATTATTATTATTATTATTATTATTATTATTATTATTATTATTATTATTATTATTTGGGCAGTGATTCTATGGCCCTTTTATTTCCCGCTTAAGTAGTTGAGTTTTATCCTTCAGGCCCGGTCTAGGCCTATAATCGGTCACTATACTGGATTTTGCATTTTGATTGTCACCATCCCACAATGTTCAAGAATTTAACCGTCCTAATTCATCACCATTATTATCATTGTCACCATCACCTTTTAAAATATGAGTGTGGTGATTGTCACAATCTTCGTCATTATAACCAGTATTTCATATCAATCATTGTCATCATAATTTCCATCACAGTCATATCAATATCACAATAGTAACCATATTCTCCTTACAATCACCACCAATTTCGTCATAATCACACCACAATCATTACTATCAATACCACTGTCTTCACTATCATCACAATTTCCATCACAGTCATATCTGTAACTAATATTCACTTCACAATCACTAGGAATTTCGTCATAATCACATCATAGTCGTCACTATCAACACAATTTCCATCATAATCATATCTGTAACTAATATTCACTTCACAGTGACTGACACTATAAATCATCACACCACTGTCATCACTATCACCACTCCCACTATCATCAAAATCACCACTATCACTGTCATCACAATCACCACCTTCACTATCATCACTGTCACACTGCCACTGTCATCACAATCACCACCATCACTATCATCAGTCTTACCACTGCCGCTATCATCACAATCACCACCATCACTATTACTACTACCACTATCATTACAATCTATCATCACTAATTACCACTGCCACTATCATCACAATCACCACTATAACTATCATCACTATTACCATTGCCATTATCATCATAATCACCATCAATGTTACCACTATCACTATCATCACAATCCCCAGTATCACTGTCATCACTATTACCACTGCCACTATCATCACAATCACCAATATCACTATCATCACTATTACCATTGCCATTATCATCACAATCACCATTATAACCATCATCACCATCACTATTACCACTGCCACTATCATCACAATCACCAATATCACTATCATCACTATTACCATTGCCATTATCATCACAATCACCACTATAACCATCATCACCATCACTATTACCACTGCCACTATCATCACAATCACCACTATAACCACATCACCATCACTGTTACCACTGCCACTACCATCACTATCATCACCATCACTCATCGCCACCACCATCACTATCATCACAATCGCCACCATCACCATCATCATTGTCACTACTATCACTGTCATCACTATTACCACTGTCACCACTATTACCATCATCATTATCACCACCATTATCACTATCACCACCATCACCATCATCACTATCACCACCAAACAAACCACTTCTTCATCATAGCGTGTGAGGTCCGGTGGTTGCGGGGGCCAAGTCCTCACGCACTCCCTAAATTCGGATCGATGCCGAGACTCCGGACGACCTGCTTGCTTAGTTGCTGCACCAACTCTCTCTCTCTCTCTCTCTCTCTCTCTCTCTCTCTCTCTCTCTCTCTCTCTCTCTCTCAGAAGGAAAAGAATTAAAGGTGTCATTTATTTTTAATACGTGGAATAAATTTCAGCTGATTAGATGATTGTACCATGAGCAGTTTAGAATTAAAAGAAAATTAATACATATAAATATATATATGTATATATATTATATATACATATATTATGTATATATATATATTATATATATATATATATATATATATATATATATATATATATATATATATATATATACATACATATACAGGCACACACACATATGTATATTTTATAATTATATAAGAGAGAGAGAGAGAGAGAGAGAGAGAGAGAGAGAGAGAGAGAGAGAGAGAGAGAGAGAGAGAGAGAGAGGCCTGGCTGTTGTATTGTGAGGCACCATAATTATTCTCCACCTCAGCAAAAAAAAAAAAAAAACAGAATACCTTTATAAATAATGAAAAATAAACCTAGAAATAAAAGAAAAGAAATATGTGTTACTTTCTCACTAATCCAAATTGCCTACACAGTCAGACTGACGTCAAAAAGTTCGGCTTCATTTCACGCCCGTCAGAAATCGTGACACATGAACGGATTTATTCAGTTCGCGAAGGATTACTGATTTCAATTTTGTTTTTTGAATATAGAATTTAGGCCAAAGGCCAAGCACTGGGATCTATGAGGTCATCCAGCGCTGAAACGGAAATTGACAGTAAAAGGTTTGAAAGGCGTAACAGAAGGAAAACCTCAAAGCAGTTGCACTATGAATCCATTGTTAGGAGAGCCTGGAAAGTAAGATGGGAGAAAGAGAGTATGAAAGGAGGTACAGTAAAAGGAGCGAAAGGGGTTGCAGCTATGGGCCGAATGCACGCTGCAAAGAACCTTAAGTGATGCCTACAGTACACCGCATGAGGTGCACTGACGGCAGTACCCCTCTACGGGGTTTTTTGTTTATTGCTCAAATATACATTAACAATTCGCTGAGCTTTGAGATAAAATGTAGCATAAGTCTGAAATATTATTACGGTTATTTTTTCACTTTCATAAACTTCTCTTATTTTTATGGATATTTTCCTCATTTCTTTCACGGGCAGAGGCCGGCAAGACATTCAACCTCGGGTCTTTAACTAGACCAGGCCTGGTACGGACGTAAAGTAATGTAAGGTGGTAAGAAAAGAGAATATGGGGTTTGAACCAGAAAGAAGCTCTAAGCCTGCTTCTTGACAAAAGAAAGATTATAGGAATACGTTCTTAAGCTATTCTTTACAACCGATTGTTTACGGATTCGCGTTTGTGATGAAACAAAATCAACAATCTTTGGAAATGGAATATGAAATTTAGGCCACAGGCCAAGCGCTAGAACCCATGAGGTCACTCAGCACTGAAAGGGAAATTGAGAGGAAAAGGTTTTAGAGGTGTAACAGGAGGATAACCTCGCAGTTGCACTATGAAATAATTGTTAGAAAAGGGAGGAAAGTAATGTGGAAGAAAGAGAATATGAACGGAGGTGCAGTAAAAGAAATGAAAGGGGTTACAGCTAGGGGTCGAGGGGGCGCTGCAACGAACCTCAAGTGATGCCTACAGGGAAAAGAACAGGATTTGAACGAAATAGAACCTAAGAGATATGACTGGCGTCATAATGTCACAACATCAAGAATACAGGCCTGGGCACGGCCGAGATAAAGAGAGTTCTCTCTTTACCTTGGGTATGTTAAGTTATGGTAGGCCCATCCACTTAATCCAATATTCACGGTACCCAGAACCCTTCTTTCTGAGGAAGATAAATTGACCTCACAGTCAGAAACGAGTTCATGCATACAGTTAGTGAATGTCGCCATAGCAATAAATGACAGACGCAATAGAACTTAATTGGTTTTACACACACACACACACACAAAAAGTTAATTTCACTACGGGAAAGACTGCCTACTAACATTATATACGAGTATATACACAATTTTACAGATCTTTCATGCGCAGATCCTCTGGAAAACTGTCACATATTCAAATTTCACTGCACGATAGGTTTGCACGTGAATAGATCCCCTATAAAGAATACTTTCCATCTATTCAGCCCGCAATGGACATAGCACATAAAACAAAAACAAAAAGATCTGTAGAGAACAAATTAAAAAAATACATTGACAAATACACTTATTCCAACAAACAAAAAGGATTCAAAGTTTTCCAGTTCACCTTCAACCTCCATTCCTTCTGGCTTTAATACTTTTCAACGAGTGATCGTCATCTCATAATTATTATTATTATTATTATTATTATCATTATTATTATCATTCTCAATTCACAAACTGAGGGGACACTGACTTATACCAAAGAGTAAAATAATCAGCGACAACGTCTGGTAAAACTAAGCGAATCAAGAAGGTTTAGAGTCCAGTGTTCTCAAACTGGGGGTAATTCCCCCTTAGGGGTAATGAAGACGTTTCTAAAAGTAATAGTTCTTTGGAGTGAAATTCAGTAAATTTATAAATACTAATAATAAATAAATTAATTAATTAATTAATTGATAAAACAGAAATAGATTAACTTTTTCTTCAGTCATGAATTTAGATTCTAAACTCTTTGTTCCTTAAGACTTAGGCAAAGTAAAATTAATTTCTAACATATGAAATGCATTAGAAATTAAGCATTCCAATATTTCGCTTTCCTTTATATCATAACTTCACATAACTGCAGAGGAATGGGGTAGGGGTAATGGTGATCCATCACACCACTGCCCCCGGGGGGTAACGATACCAAAAAAAAGGTGAGACCACTGGTTTTGAGGCTTCAAACGCCCTCCACCGCTATTCAACCCACAAAAGGTGTCCTGTATCCCTAAGCCCCCAAATTATATTCCTATATCTCCCAAAGTCTAAGCACTTGTTCCGTGTAGCCAGGTCCACCTCTGGTAGAATTTCGGTAAAAATCCATAAATAACATTATGTAACCCTGCTGACTGACAAGCAAGCAAGAAAACTAAATGCATTAATTAAATAATTAATAAAACAACAATAAAATCAATAAAAGTATGGGAAAGTCTGAGCTGGGAAATCATCCATTACCATTCACTCCCGGAATATTAAAAAGAAAAAAACTCTCTCCTTTCCTCTGTGTTTCTGAATTTCCACACCCTTTATCTCGTCTCAACACAAAAATAGAAAGAAAAAAAGAAAAAATTATAGCAACACAAAGCTCACGACTTAACCAGATTCATCCAAAAATAGAAAAAAAGAAAGAAAAGTTAAAGAAAGAAAATATGCAAAAACTCTCTCCTTTCCTTTATGCTCCTGAACCCTATATCTCGCTTCAACACTTACAGCAACACAAAGCTCACGACTTGACCAGAGTCATCCAAAAATAGAAAGAAAGAGAGAAAGAAAGAAAAAAGAGAGAGAGAGAGAGAGGAAGAAAGAAACTATGCGATTTCGGTGTCCCCCCCCTCTGTGTCTATCTGAGTGGGCGACACGCTGTATTATGGGGGGGGGGAAATGGGGATGCGTTTTAAGGGCCGGACTTCGCCGCTGGCACTTTTTCGACGAGGACACGCGATGTTCCTCACGTCAGAGAATATCGTTCATTCATCTGTTTATTTAATTAGCTGTTTATTCATTTATTTCTTTTTTCATTATTTATTTATCGTAGTTATTTACTTATTTACTCATTTATTCATCTGTTTTTTTAATTATGTATTTATTAATTCATTTTTTTGTTATTTATTTTTTTTTGTTTATTTATTGTAGTTATTTACTTATTCATTTATTAATGTATGTATATATGTGTCTGTTTTGTGAATTATTTGCATATGTGATTATTATATATACATATACATTTATATATATATATATATATATATATATATATATATATATATATATATATATATATATATATATATATATATATATAATATAAATATAATCAAACACAACTCTTCATAAGACTTTTTCTGCCGAGAAGAAAAGGAAATTGAAATAGCAAGAGAAATGTTAAATACACAAACTCGGAGCAGGATATAAACGAACAACACCCCCTTTATCCCCTTTGTCCATTTTATTCAAGCCTGGGCTATTTAAAAGCACCAAGTTTCCCGTCCCAGCGGCCTCTCTATAACAAAAGGACTGTCATTTGGATGAATTCACTGTCTCGATAAGCAAAATACTAAAACTATGTTACCCTCGTTCCTTCTCAAATGGATTTCAAATGATACAGAGAGAGAGAGAGACGTGATTGATGAGAGAGCCAGAGATCAATCAAGAGAGAAAGACCAGACCACTCTGGACTTCTAAAACGTCCGTAATGACCATGGGCTTTGCGACGCCAGTTTACATAGATATCAATCAATCAGTCTCAAGTATACGACGCCAGTTTAAACGTATTAATCAATAAAAAAAATTCAAGTATAGAGCAAATAATATACTGTACACCAAGGCACTCTGGCCACGGGTGAGAGAGAGAGAGAGAGAGAGAGAGAGAGAGAGAGTCTTGTCTTCTCGAACGCACGTAATGACCATGACCACAGTCGTTGCGACGCCAGTTGACAAGCGACATTCAATCTCAATATTACAGCACAGAGCACTCTGGTCTCAGATGAGAGAGAGAGAGAGAGAGGGAGAGAGAGAGAGAGAGAGAGAGAGAGCAACGCCCCCTCCCCGCAAAATGACAGCCAACGTCAGAGCGGCAAAAATCTCCAACGGGAGCCGATGCCTGGAAACCGCTGGCATCTCCGACTCAATTCCCTCCGCCATTTTCCAAGGATGACAGCAGCATCACCTTCTCCTCGCCATCTCGCGAGGCGAAACCGCTTTATCGCATAACTCGGCGGCCGTAAAAAAACAGGATTTTATACTGCAAAAAACGAGGGTACGATTCGCCGCGCGACGATGCGTTGACGGAAAGAGTACGTGTGCGATATTTTGGGAGCGAATTACACCGAAGAATGGCAAATAAAGGTTTATGCGATTTCCGCATCCAGACCGGGGCTAGACCGATGTTAGGGCGAGGATAGAATTTGCAAACAGAATCAGTTGCGCTCGTAAGTAAAGTGCCGAGTTATTAAACACATTTATTAGTAAATAATACGGAAAATAAAATTACAAATAGGTACAGTATAAAATATACCTTATAGGCCATGAAGAAGTTGATACCAGCTCAAGGACAAACTTAAAAGACAAAAGGGAACTTATTATAATGATGATTTCATCATTCCCTCTTTCGCTTATGGTCAGAATTACCAGCCTTTTAAGCCCAGTAATTAACAAATCACACAAGGAAAAAAAAGGCATCGGAAACGGTACAGCATAAAAAACGTACCTTCCGGCCCACGATGCCTACGAAGGCTGCACGGCTCGCCTGCCGCGGACAGTCATCGTACCTCTGCCACTCTGAGACCTTCCAAGGCACAACATCGTACCTCAGCCACTCTGAGACTCCGGAAGCCATGGAAGTTTCTGCTCGTGCGCTGGAACTAATTGTCGCCATTACCGCCCACAGCAGCCAGCGCACCAAGACGGGGAAGAAGTTAAGGCCACGGCCACGTATACCTTGGTCTTTGGGGCAACAGCCACGCAGTCCTTGGGTGAATCAGATGTCTGTACCGCGGTCCGGATCGTACTATCGTACTGTCTTCCCCATAAATGAGTCTAGAATCCAATGGACATTTAAAGACCCCTCTATTTTTTTTTTTTTGTCATCAGTACCAACATATTCATCTGCAAGACATTAAAACGGACGAGGGAAATAGAGCGAATTACACATAAAATAACAATTGAACAATAAAAGCTGAAAAATATTCCAAGAAATATCTGTATGAATAAGTAATAGTTGAGGTAATAAGCAGAATCACTTAAAGCAGAGAATGACACTTTCAAGAGAAAAATTTTAATTAAAAATAATCACTAGATGAAGGCTTGACAGTTTGTAAACAATGAAGCAAATGTGATATAAATATATTATATATATATATATTATATATAATTACATATATATATATATATATATATATATATATATATATATATATATATATATATTATACATACATATATATATTACATAAAATATATGTGTATTTATGTATGAATTATATATATATATATATACACATATCTTAACACATATGTATTATATGTATGTAATTTATTTTTATAAGAATATGGTTATATATAGGATATATATATATATATATATATATATATATGTTCTTATATATATATATATATACCATATATATATATATATACAGAATATATATGTGTGTGTGTGATATACATATATGTGTATATATATATATATATATATATATATATATATATATATATATATATATATATATATATATATATATATATATATATATATATATATATAATAAAGTATATACGGTATATATTATATTTATATATCAACATTTGCTTATATAGTTTACAAACTGTCTTATATTCAGTATAGTGATTCTTTTAAACTGTTTATATATATTGAAAATGTCATTCTCTAGACAGATATGATTATATATGTATATATATAATACTGTACATATGGTATATATTATATTTATATACATTATATATAGTTTACAAACATACATATAGTGACTTTTTAATTAAACTGTTTTCTTGAAAATGTATTATATATATGATTATATATATCAATATCATATATATATATATATATATATATATATATATATATATATATATATATATATATATATATATATATATATATATATATATATATATCCCACATGATGGCCATGTGATTTAATACGCGTCACTGTAGTCCTGAGTTCCTGTCTTCCGTGGTTCGAGCCCACGAGACGACGAACTTATTATCAACTAAAAATTCCCCTTCGGGTAATATATACGAAACTATATTATTTACGAGGTAGAGCGAATTGGATAGTAAGAGACATTTGTAGCTTAATGCTTGTATATGAATCACGGTGATGTGATAAAAAACTCATACATACATACATATATATATATATATATATATATATATATATATATATATATATATATATATATATATATATATATATATATATAATATATATATAATATGTATATATATATAAATAATGTTTATATATATATAATGTGTGTGTGAGTGTCTGTATATATTTGCAACAGCAAAGAAACAATATCAGTACCAACAAAAAATTCGAGTGAGTCCGTTCAAATTCCGCAAGCGATTACTCAGACAATGTACCACCTCGTTGACGCCCTCAGCTGTCCGTGACAGCGTCTAATAATTTCTTGAGCACATTCTCGCCGTGAGTAATCCATTATCTTCAAAAATATTTACACATGAGAGCGTCCTCGCTGCAACCAGAGTTATTCCAATCGTACGCATGAACACTGAAAGTCATTTAGGAATATAAGATTTGCGCCAACGGCCAACTGCTGGGACCTATGAGTTCATTCAGTGCTGAAAGGAAAGTTGAGAGTAAAGGTGGTTTGAAAGGTGTAACACGAGGAAAACCTCGCATTTGCCCTACGAAAAAATTGTTAGGAGAGGGTTAAGGAAAGTAAGATGGAAGAAAGAGAATTATTATATTTATTATTAGAATGTGAACGAAAGGGGTTGCAGCTAGGGGCCGAAGGGACGCTGCAAAGAACCTCAAGCAGTGCCTACAGTGTATCGCGTGAGATGCACTGACGGCAATTGAAGTCAAATATGTCGAATTTTAAGTGATAAATATGCATCGACTCGGAATTATTCCAGTCGTACGCGGTAATTCTTGAGTCTCTCACACCATACCCGTCGAATTCCAAATTATTCCGGAAATAAAATGAAATTAATTGAATAAAGAATTTAGGCCAAAGGCCAAGCACTGGGACCTATGAGGTCACTCAGCGCTGAAACGGAAATCTACAGTAAAAGGTTTGATTTGAAAGGTGTAACGGGAGGAAAACCTGACTGTTGCACTATGAATCAGTTGTTAGGAGAGGGTGGAAAGTAAGATGGAAGAGAATATGAAAGGAGGTACAGTAAAGGAAACGAAAGGGGTTGCAGCCAGGAGCCAAAGGCACGCTGCAAAAAGAACCTTAAGTAATGCCTACAGTGGACCGCATGAGGTGCACTGACAGCTCTAACCCCCATACGGGGTAACCAAGTCAAACACTCCAAATCTTAAGTTATTCAGAACTTCTGCGTCAAATCTCGAGGTATATCTAAACCATAAGTTCTAAATATAGTTTAATTCCTTTCACTGAAAACCATATTAATCTAACTGGCTCTTGCAACCTATCCTCTGTCATCCTTCATCTCATTATTTTTTCGTTTTTGCATCAATGTCAGTACTTACGTGAGAATCATTATTGCTGTTGATATTTTCATTATTATCATCGGAAAAATATGCAGGAAGAGGCCAAACTCATGAATTAAACGACAGTCATTCATTATACAAATCCAGAGTAAAAGGATTCATCTATCAGCTAAAATCAATTTGGTACATGAAGAAGAAGCCTTTTTAAGTTACCATATTTCTTCAAAAGTAGAAACAAAAATGTTTAACGTTCGTGTTACAAACTGAAGTCCATTATACCCTGCTGATCTTCGAGAGAGAGAGAGAGAGAGAGAGAGAGAGAGAGAGAGAGAGAGAGAGAGAGAGAGCTAGGATTCATCATTCCATTTCAGGTACCTTTCTTTGAATATACGCCTTTTTCACTTACAGGTGGCGGCTTCAGAGTGTGTCTACCTTCCGGATTCTCACCAGTTCTTCTCTCCATTCAGGATATGACCAGTGGCGTAGCTGGCATTCCATCAGTAAGGGACCTAGGTGGGGCCAAGATTTTTTTTTTTTTTGGGGGGGGCGCCAAAGAAAGTTACATAAAACTAATGTGCCAGTTCTGTAATTAGTAAAATACACTATTCTCGACTGTATTTATCCATGTGAATGAAGGAAAATAATAGTATTAGTAATTATTAAACCTGTATTTGAAATTATAGAGCTCAATTTTAAACTAATTCTCAACTCTTACTACATGCAAATGTATCAAATACTGTAAGGGTTCAAGTTTAGCTACAAAGGGAATTTCAACTGGGGTTGGGGGGCAAGCATCTGACTGGAGCGGCCCGGGTCCCCCTGGCCCTCCCATGGGACGCCACTGGCTATGACTCACCAGTCAACTACCCATCACGTACATAATTCACTGTTTGAGTCAGCAGAAGCACATCGAACTTTTCATGAAACGGCTCAAAATCGTTTCCTCACCGTGGGATTGAACTCTAGTCACTCGCTGAGTGAGGCGACGTGGAACACTGGGGTCCATATGCTTATATCAATATAAATATTTGATAGTCACCTCTCTCTCTCTCTCTCTCTCTCTCTCTCTCTCTCTCTCTCTCTCTCTCTCTCTCTCTCTCTCTCTTTAATCTTATTCCGCTGTTTATTTTTGCTCCTTGTAGACTACAGCTTTCTTATAAGATTTATTTACCTATTAATAATTGTGCACTAACCAACATATTTCCTTCTCCAGTTGGAAGGAATATAGAATTTGGGCCCAAGATCAAGCGCTGGGACCTATGAGGTCATTCAGCACTGAAAGGGATAATTGAGAGTAAAAAGATTTGAAAGGTGTAACTGGATTTAAAACCTCGCAGTTACACTATGAAACAATTTTTAAGAGAGGGTGGAGAGCAAGATGGAAGAAAGAGAATATGAATGGAGGTACAGTAAAAGGAATGAAAGGGGTTGAAGTTAGGGGCTGAGGGGACGCTGCAAAGAACCTTTAGTAATGCCTACAGTGCACCGCGTGAAGTGTACTAACGGCACTACGCCCACTACCAGGATTTCTTTATTCAAGTCTGGACAATATTATTGATCCTGGTGTCGAATAAAATGCCTCACTCCCTGAAGTCAAAGGTGCAGACCAGTAGATCAAGTTTTCGGATCAAATGTAATGATGATTTTACGACCTGAATGGATGCAAAATTTGACATCAGATTTTAAACAACAGTTCCTGCCACAAGATTCAACTGGCCACGTCTGCACAAAGTCAAACAAGTAAAAAGTCGAGTTTTCTGTACAGCGTATAATCAAGGCCACTCAAAATATATCTGTTTTTTGGTGGTCTCGGTATAATGCTGTATGAGACGCGGCCCATGAAACTTTAACCACGGCCCGGTGGTGGCCTATCCTATATCGTTGCCAGAAACACGATTATGGCTAATTTAACCTTATATAAAATAAAAACTACTGAGGCTGGAGGGCTGCAATTTGGCATGTTTGATGACTGGAGGGTGGATAATCAACATACCAATTTGCAGCCCTCTAGCCTCAGTAGTTTTTAAGATCTGAGGGTGGACAGAAAAAGTGCGGACAGAAGAGAGTCCAGACAGAAAAGACAGACAGACAAAGCCGGCACAATAGTTTTCTTTTACAGAAAACTAAAACACTTTAGTTATCGTTCTTTAACACAGTATACCGGCAGCTACAGTACACATACGTGTTTTCATATCAAATGCCATCCAAAGAGTTGTTGCACCACATAAGAAATAGTCGTTAAACTGCAATCATACAGCAGAAAAATACGTTACTATACTAAACGCATTAATCTTCAGGAAAATGTGGAATTGAATGAAATAAGTCTGGGTAAAAAAAAAAAGTTAAGTATACCTTAGTTTAATCAGACCACTGAGCTGATTAATTAACAGCTCTCCTAGAGAGGGCTGGCCCGAAGGATTAGACTTATTTTACGTGGCTAAGACCAATTGGTTACCTATAGCAACGGGACCTACAGCTTATTGTGGAATCTGAAGCACATTATACCGAGAAATGAATTTCCATCACCAGAAATAAATTCCTCTAATTCTTCATTGGCCGGCCGGAGACTCGAACTCGGGCCTAGCAGAGTGCTAGCCGAGAACTCTACTGACTTGCTCAACGGGGAACTGTCTGGGTCAAAGACCAAGCACTGGGACCTATGCGGTCATTCAATGCTGAGAGGGAAATTGAGAATAAAAGTGTTTAAAAGTGTAAAAGGAGGTAAACCTCGCAATTGCACTATGAAACAATTGCTAGGAGAGGGTGGAAAGTGAGATGGAGAAAAGAGAACGGAAGGGGTTGCAGCTAGGGGCCGAAGGGACGCTGCAAAGAACCTTAAGGAATGCCTACAGTGCGCCGTGTGAGGTGCACTGACGGTACAACCCCGCTACAGGGTTTAGGAGATGAAATCACAACCTTTGGCCGACATCTACGGAGATCTGATACATAAATTTATGTTTAAATTTGGGTTTACCTCATGTTCTGTAAGTGGGACAGTCCTCCCAAAACTGTCCGTACTTCAAAATGACCAACCAGTCAAAAAAAAAAAAAAAAAAACATATGTGAAGGATGTCACAGTCAGGGCTCAAGTATTGCTGGGGGAAGGGTACTACTTTCCCGGGGCCCGGCAGTCTGGGGCCACCAGAAATGGCACCTTATTATTTTAACTTTTCTTGCAATAAATTCACAATAACCAATTGAGTTTGATATATTCCTAATATTTAATTTAAGCCTGTAGTTGGACACTTTTGAATTGTGTGAGTCCTGGGATGGAGGTGATGGTGTAAGGCTCCCAGGGGTAGGGGAAGAGTGAGGGAGGGGGCCCAGTTTTTATGCCAGTACCGGGGCCTGAAAGGGTGATGCTCAGGCCCTGGTCACAGTATAACTGAAGAATGAGTTCAGAAAATTTCTGTTTATTTATGTCTGCATTACCCTCACAACTAATACATCGATCAGTGCATGCAATATCCTTCCATAAACTGATGTCTCGTACATATTAGATGAGTCAAGCTGAAGCAAGCGTGTTTTTAGACTTGTTCCTCAGTGATTACCTCTGTTCATTTGCTTCAGAGGTGATCTCTCAAGAACAATAATGGATTTTGTTGACTGCAGGCGTGAACATTTATTAAGGGACCCCTTCCGATAATAACGTTTGGATGGCTTGAATTGAATTGAATTCAGAATGTAGGCCAAAGGCCAAGCACTCGGGCCAATGAGGTCATTCAGCGCTGAAACGGTATGAAACAATTGTTAGGAGCGGGTGGAAAGTAAGTTGGAAGAAAGAGAATATGAAAGGAGGTACAGAAAAAGGAACGATAGGAGTTGCAGCTAGGGGCCGAAGGCATGCTGCAAAGAATCTTAAGTAATACCTACAGTGCATCGCATGTGGTGCACCAACGGCACTACCCCTCTACAGGGTGATAACAACTTTTGGATGGCATTCATGAAGACTGAATGATTTATGAATGTTTGGTCTAATGACCTGGCACTAGAACCGTTAGGTTATTCAGTACCACATTACGTATATGGAATTACTATAAAAATAAACATAAAAAAACCTATTTACTATTCACAGAATAAATTAACTATACTACTACTGAATGTCATAAAACATGCCAATATCTTTCATGAATTCCATTAAATTATTGACATCAAAGTCACCATTTAAAATTTGCTTTATGGAGCCTCAGATATGACGTCGCCTTCTCTCTTCAACAAACTTGGGACAGCCAAGAATATCGACCTGTCCACTATTCACTAATCTTTAAGAATGACAGGATTACTGTATTAGAGAAGAAACACGCCTTGCCCATAATAAAAGTAATACTTTTATTTCACGATTCTAATGCACCTCATCAGAACAAAGACCTTTCATTTCATCTTCTCCAGTTTTATGTTAACTTCTGTCTGGGTTCTTGAACATACTATATTCTCTGTCCATTACCTCTAGTTCTGACTGAATTAGAGTAGTTTCATATCTTCTTGTTAGTAGTTTCTGTACCTGTCACATTTCTACTTTTGTTTTGAATATATAACTTAGTCCAAAGGCTGGGACCTATGAAGTCATTCAGCGCTGAAAAGTAAACTGAGAGTAAAGAAGGGTTTAAAGGTGTAACAGGAGGAAACTCTTGCGGTTGCACTAAGAAACATTTGTCAGGAGAGGGTGGAAAGTAAGATGGAAGAAAGATAATATGAACAAAGGTACAATAAAAGGAATGGAAGGGGTTGCAACTAGGGGCCAAAGGGATGCTGCTAAGAACGCTTAGTAATGCCTACAGTGCACTGCATGTGGTGCACAAACAGCACTACCCCATTATGGGGAGCAAAATGTGTTGGGTCCAGTGCAGGACATAGAAAATGATCAAGAGCTGCACAGTCTACTGGAGAATCCTCAACATGTACCTGAAATACAGCCTCAGTAAAGTCACTAATGAACTCTGCTTCTCCAGTGTGTCCAGGTGAATGAATGAATCATGAAATTTGGGTTGGAAAGCCAAGCAATGCCTCACTTTTAACTGTTAGATAGCATGAAGGACTTACTCAGCCTCATTTGTGGTGGACCAAATTTGCATCATCTATCTTTGGGTCAGGCTCATCTTCCATTCCTCCACTACTAACAGCTGATGGCAGATTGGTTACTGGCCCTAAGGCAAAAGCTGGACTGCTTCATCAAGCTTTAGAAGTTAAGCAATCAGCTGAGAATGTCCTTCTCACTGATACTTATCATCCTGAACCTACTCTTACAAAATTTGCATTTTGCTCTAGAGATGTAAAGAAAATTCTTGATAATCTTGATAGCAGGGGTGAAGAAGATCCTGATGGTTTCTTACCTTTATTTTTTTTTTTAAAGTTTCTAGTGTGTTATCTTCCAAGATTAGTAGATTCTATAGATTTTTATGTCAATGTAGTACCTTTGCAGATGAGCGCAAACTTAGCAATAAAGCACCTGTTCTAAAGAGTGGTATATCTGCTGACTGCAGTAACTACAGGCCAATTTCTATTCTTCCTGTGCTCTCCAAAGTTGCAGAAAATTGTAGAAAAACTTATCTTTAAGCAACAATATAAGCATTTGCAGTCTAAAGGATTGTTTCCTGATAGTCAATAAGTATATCAGAAGCAGTTAGGTACCTGCGATGCTCTTTTAGATCTGACATGCCATTTGCAAGAGAACCTTGATAAGGGTTTTGAGTGCAGAGTAATTCAAATAGATTTTAGTGCTGCTTTCGATTTAGTCATTCACAAAGCACTTATTTATAAACTTCAGAATCTTGGAGTGGGTGGATATGTTTTAGGTTTACTCCAGAATTTCCTTACAGGTAGGCAGGAACGAGTTGCTATTGATGGGATCTTTAGAGAACCAAGGCCTACTGTGTCCGTAGTTCCACAGGGCAGTGTTCTTGGGCCACTGTTATTTTTAGTGTATACTAGTGATATGGTTATTGGCCGGGAAAACAAGATCATTCAGTATGCCGATGATGCTAAACTTGTGGGTGTCGTAAAGTCTCCACTTACGAGAAATGAAGCTGCCCTTAGTCTCAATGGGGACCTGGAGCGGATTAGTGAATGGTGTAGCTGGTGGGGTATGAGGTTGAACTCCAGTAAAACGAAAACACTGTTCATTAGCAGATCTTGTACAAATTTCCCACCCCATCCTCCCTTCCAAGTTGATGGGACTCTGCTGAATGAGTCTAAAGCTTTAACTATCCTAGGTATAACTTTTGACTCACATCTTACTTTAGAGAAACATCTAATGAAAGTGTCAGCAAATGCCGCACAAAAGTTAGGTATTACGCGTGATAAAATAAATGCTACTTGTTTAAGGTTATTTGTCTTTCAATAGAATACTCTTCTCTGGTCTGGATATCTGCTTCTGCCATTGATTTATCTTTTAGATAGTGGTTCGTGGTGGTAGGTTTCTGTTTCCTAATATTAGCAGTTATGTGTCGATGGTCTCGTTTGCCAATTTTTCATAAGCCGTATTTTAACAGAGATCTTTCACATTGTCAATTGATCCCTGATCCCCTTTTCCTGCCAAGGGCAACCAGATTTGCTGAACAGCAGCACCAATATGCAGTAAATGTGCCTCGCTGTATAACTGTAGAACAGGCCCTCTGAGGATATCGTGCAATTAGAACTTCAAAAGTTCAAGCGAAGATGACATGCATTACTACCCTAATGCTATTCTCCTTACATTTTAATACATTTATTATCTATTTATTAATTTATTTTTTTATTTATTAATCAGTGAGGTCTCTTCTTTCTGTATTTCCCCTTACCTCCTCTTACTTCTTCCTAATGAACACCAAATTCTTTGGAAGCTTGAATTTCAAGTCAATGGCCCTTGTGGGCTTGTTCCCTATGAACAGGGTTCATCTTCTGAATAATAATAATGTTAATGATAAGGTTCCAGAAAACAAACGAGATGAATGTACAAGTGAAACTTGGGGGAAAAACCACAATTGCACTATGCAGTAATAGATAGAGAGGTTAGACAAGAATGGAGGTCAGATGATTAAAAACTTGGTTCGGCTAGGGGCTGAAGGGACCCTGCAAAAGCCCTATAGGGATGTGTGGAATGGGTCGAAGTGTTATTAACTCTACTCAAGTTATTAAGTTCCATTGTACTGCAGAAAGTCAAGCTTACTGTAAGCTCAATCAACTTTATTATTTATATAATGCATTCCATATGTCTATCATTTGTTCGTTTGTTTTAAATTAAGCCATCCTTGTGTTGGCTGACACAGGCTCTTGCTCTACAGCAGCCTGTAATGTCTACCATTTATTTATTCATCGCATTGGAATTCAACAGTAACAAAAAGAAAAAAACTGGAAAATTTCTACATCTTGCTGTCCAAAAATGTAGCTCAATTTATTTGCATTCATGCTTTCTTTAAAACCTAAAATTTGCAAAGAACCAGCAGTTAAGCATTTATACAGCTTCATATAATTTATGAATGCTTAGTTTATTGTATATGAGAACTTGAAGGGCAATAGAATTCAGGAGACAGCATATCGGAAAGCTAATAACTCCCAAGTCACAATAACAGTGTGTCTAGGAGTTAGATTTCTGAGATGCTGGGTCTGGGAATGGAACACTTGCTGGGTTCTTTAGTTTTCTGTGAAAGAAACCTATCGTGCCAGCTTTGTCTGTCCATTCACCCTTAGATCTTAAAAACTACTGAGGTTAGAGGGCCACAAATTGGCATGTTGATCATCCACCCTCCAATCATCAAACAATTCAAATTGCAGCCCTCAAGCCTCAGTAGTTTGTGTTTTATTCAAGGTTAAAGTTAGCTATGCTGTAATCGTGCACGTGGCAACGATATAGGACAGGCCACCACTGGGGTATGGTTAAAGGTTCATGGGCTGCGGCTCATACAGCATTATACCAAGACCACCAAAAGATAGAACTATTCTTTGTGACCTTTTTATACGCTGTACACAAAACTCAAGTTGCGCCGAAGAAACTTCAGCGCATTTTTTACTTGTTTTTGTATGGCAATGTCTCAAACAGGTCTTAATCAAAGGGTTTCCCATGAACCTCTTGACTCCTTACCAAAAGGATCTATCAAAATGTGCCACCTTGAAAGCAAACAGAACATAAAAGTTATAAAAGTTAGGCCAAAGGCCAAGCACTGAGACCTATGGGGTCATTCAGTGCTAAAAAGGAAATTGAGAGTAAAAAGGTTTGAAAGGTGTAACAGGAGGAAGACCTCAGAGTTGCACTATGAAACAACTGTTAGGAGAGGATGGAAAGATGGAAGAAAGAGAATATGAACAGAGGTATAGTAAAAAGAATGAAAGGGATTGCAGCTAGAGGCAGAAGGGACACTGCAAAAAACCTTAAGTGATGCCTACAGTGCACCATGAGAGGTGCACTGAGAACACCACCTCTAAATGGTGGCCATCTTAAGACGACTCGTATAAAAAGAACGTCTTGGTGTGGGTTCAGAAGAGAAAAGATATTTGCCATAGCCTGAAGATACACATTCTTATTTAAATCCTGAAATACAAACTCAGTCTGGCATAAGAGCTCCTGATCTGATCCATTAAATGCTCTAAGTGCAAAGAGAACTGGCTTCAATTCTAGGCAATTGTTACACAGGCTATATTCTCTTTATTATTCAGACATTGGTTTTGTCATACAACCTCCCAATTTCATAAGACATCATTACTTAGGTGATCAAGGCATTCCAAGAGAAACTGCAATCCTAGAGAAGTCACATGACCCTTGCTACTTTTGCAGGGAATACACTGTAACAAGGCAAACATCACAACATTCACACTTTTTCAAGGGTAGAGAAGGTGGTGGTGGTGCCAGGATGGAAAGATGTGGGACATTTCTGGTGACTCGGATCCCTAACCTCAAGAACAACTAGAGGTAGAACTGATGGTGATGCATCAGGAAGGTCTTTACTGCTATGGTGAAGCAATTATCCAAGAACCTTCAAAGAGTATCCCAAATCTTTACTGGAATAAAGACCCAAGAGCTATGGAGAAACTTGGGAACAGAACTCCATAAAAAAAACCTACATCATAACAAGCTGGGGCTACTTGAAGAGATATGGATGGACTGATACTTGAATGTACAAATCTTGTAAGTCTATAGGAACAATGAATAGTTTGTACACAGCGACCTCAAAGAATCGAAAACATCGTCTCATTTTGAAGGAGCTGCAAAATGAAATGTTAAGGGGAAGATTACAGTATAAACTCGTTAATTCAAAAAAATCCCTGGTTGAAAAGCAATACCATAGTAAATATATGCTACTTCAGTACCTAAAACAACAAAAGCAGTCCACTACACAAGCAGAGTAAGTCTCTAAGTTAGGGGTCTCCTGTGAGCAAAAAGGAGTTGGGTAGGTGAACAACCCAAGTCACTTAATAAGCCATTGACAAAATACCTGCTACACTTATTGGAATTGCAATATAAAATCTGGGCCAAAGGCCAAGTGCTGGGACTTATAAGCTTATTCAACACTGAAAATAATGTCGAGACAATTGTTAAGAGGGTGGAAAGTAAAAGGGAGCAAAGAGAATATGAACGGAGGTATAGTAAAAGGAATGAAACGGGTTGCAGCTAGGGGCCGAAGGGATACCGCAGAGAACAGTAAATAATGTCTACAGTGCAGCATACAAGGGGCACTGACAGCACTAACCCCCTAAGGGGTTATGCTAATGAGGATCTGAAAAAATTGAAATGAAGTGCAAGAACAGCCTCCTCCTACATCATCTTTGCAGAGATGCGAGCAGTACAGAAAACTGAGTTTATCACTGGTATTCACGTACATGCTGCACATTCCATTCAAGCAACACTCATTACCCCATACGTGTCCATCCCATTCTGCCACCAAGCTCGACCTCAGAAGAGTAACATGTAGCTAACAGGCTTTGGAATATTCACCATCTCACATCTTGATCAAGATCTTATGAAATACCTCTCTGCCATGAAACATCATACCTACCTATGATTATGACAGTTTTAGTCTCCTGAAAGCTCTTGAATACATCAATCATCATTTATCCTTACAAAAGTTCCAAGTTTAACATTCCATGTATTAGTTGAGGAACACTTGATATATGAAAAATAATTTATATAAAATAAATTGTATGGTAATCAGTACAGATCTGGGGACGATTTATTTCATAAATCATCACCAGAAGTATAAAATCAAATTTGTAATGATAAAACAATCTATAAAAATATCTGATCATTTGAAGGACAAACAAAACTCTCCTTACATGAAATGTCTTTATTTAAGTGATCCATAGTGACTCATAATCTACAAAATATGACGGGTAATGGTGGTTTAAAACACTCACAACTAACAAATATGACATATTAACATAATAGCACAGGCAAAGAAAGCCTTGGCGGAAACCTGGAGATGGTAAAGAACGTGGACTGATGAGGCTATGAAAGGGACCTTCATGCCCGATGTCAAAGTGCAAACTGATGTTGCGAGAAATATAAACGAATGCTATGAAAAATAACGATGATATCTGATGTGTGAATGATGTCAATGGGATGAGTGACATATACTGAGATGTACTGTGGCAACATGAGCAAAACTGGACGAAAATCGATGCAACTGACAATTTGCATGAATAAACATGACTGGCAAAATGAAAGGTGCCCATCTGTCGACGAAATGACTAGTAGGATTGGAAGAGGCGAAGTGGGAAACACAAACTTAAAAGTAATAAAAAATAAGGGAAAAAAATCAATATATGAGGTTTTACAGGCAATAAGCAAAAATGACTTATGACAGATGGAATTTCTTCTTCTATTATGCAGCCAATGGAGATTCATGATTATGCCCAGTGAAGACGGTGTACAGATGAATGCCGTACACCAAATGACATGAAAGGCATGAGGGTGAGAATAATGAACGTGAACGCGTGACAGATACTAGCATTCATTCATTCACTTACAACAAAACTTACATACCTAGAAAAACAAGAGAAAAATGCAGTTCTATGTCAAAAATGAGTTGACCGTTTAGGTTCTACGTACTACTGCCTGATTTTTTGGTTTTCAGAAATCAAAAGAAGAAACATGTTGAAAATTAACTCCAAACTAGCCATAATCCTTATCTGTACCACAATATCATCACTTCAAAAGATCAGAACATCACTTCTACAGAAACCGGACAGGCAATTCTTCACGTATTCCAAATGAAGAGAAAAAATATACAGTACAACCTTCCCCCCTCCCACAAATGAAAACTAATTTACTGTTACTGAATGTGAATCCCAAATAAAATAGGAATCAAAGAAATCCTGAATATCCCAATAAGCATCAGCATACAAGATCAAGAATCAGGGATATTTGAAAGTATATATCATCACTTCTAATGTGATCAAGTTGAAAAACTATTAAGATACGAAGGGCTTGTCCAGAGAGTTTGAAGAGCACCCTTGTTTTCTTAAATCATAAATTATAATACTACCTTGGGAATTCCCTTTGAACGCAAATCCAAGAGAATTCTCCTAAATAAACACAGAATATGAGTTAGGATGTGACAGAGTCTCATGCGATCCATTTCCTTATCCTATGCAAAAATAATGCTTTCTCCTAATCAGTCGCCGATAACAAATACAATACTGGGGTATCCTATGCTTCCTATATTTGTATATGGACAGACTATATTATATTTTCATATATATACTATGTTCATAGAGGCAGATTAGTACCTGTGTCTTCAAAAGTCTCCTATCTGAGTTATGGAGGCTTCCTTCGATCAATCTTTTTTTTCATGTTAGATGAAAAGAGCCCAATAACCACAGAATGAATCTGCACTTAACTGTAACTGTAGCCACACACACTTACCACTGCAATATGCAGTGAACATACAGTCTAGCTACTTCACTGAAGCTGCTAATAATACAAATGTTATGTCAGAGTTAAGACATGCAAGATTTATCTTTTCTGCAATTCTCAGGGTGAGTACACAGATGACATGACACCATCAGGGGACAACAATCCATCAAAATAAAAAAAAACATCCATACTAAACTCCAATTCATGAATTAAAAACTTCCAACTATTGTACCACCAAACCAACCAGGAACGAAAGCCAAAGAAGTCCGATGGATGCATCTGGAAGTCTTTAAAGCAATGAATTTGCATGAGAGATCAGATGTAACAACATAGACCTGTTTCATTTTCTTAAA
The DNA here is from genome assembly GCF_040412425.1 of Macrobrachium rosenbergii. Taxonomy (NCBI): domain Eukaryota; kingdom Metazoa; phylum Arthropoda; class Malacostraca; order Decapoda; family Palaemonidae; genus Macrobrachium; species Macrobrachium rosenbergii. Next base: position 5,499,740 of record NC_089750.1, on the reverse strand, counting down.
AGGTTGCTTCCCTTCTCGAAAAACGGATCATGTTAACCTCTTAATCCCCTGACTATCACCTGTCTCTGATCTCTGAAATCTTTGGACAATTGTTCTTATACATTCACAGCTTCTAAACAGTGCAACGCTACATACGTCAAGGATAGAAGTTCCCCCAAGTTCTTAAACTACGAATCCTACTCTGACCTCGTAGATGTCACTCCGTTACGCATGCAGGGGTAAAGTAAAAGGAAGGATTATTTAACAGACTGACTGAAAATAAACAAAGGACAGTAAGTTATGTAGGTGACACAACAGATCTTCCTGAAGCAAATATGACTAGGAGAACACTTATCTCAAGACTATTATTGGCATGGAAATAATGAATATACACTTTCAAGCATTAGGATAGTCTGATAATCTGGCCAACGACTTCCTAAAATATTGGATGGAAGTCGGAAGTCAAGACACGGTTCAAAACAGCAACAGACATTAAGATCAGAAACCTCAAGAAAAAATCCCCAACTCCTAATCAGAACAGCTAATGAGATAACCAGGAACTTTTTAAAGCTCTCATATATACAGTCACCTGAAAGTAAGTACGAGTGACACTTGTAACCACCAATGTCAAAAGGAAACAAATACTTTATGTGTGGGATATGATGATGTGATAAACTAATGATGATCAAATTACCTTACCTCCATAAAATTCATCATAAACTGATACCAACAGTAATAAAAAATTTTAACAAATCCAAAACAATATCAATGCCATTAATATGTAGAAAAAAAATTATACCTACGGCTGATATATGAGGTATTCATACCTATTTGTGCCTTTGTTAAAGTTCCCAAAGATATGACAATCCTTTACAAATAACAGACAACTGAATATGAAGAAAAGAGCATGAGAAAAAAGGAAGAATAATTCACGTGTTAAGTAACTTTTCGTATGCCTAGCCGCATCCCACCAAAGCAGTTAAAAATTTGGCAAGGACATAATTCAAGGAGTCCCTTTACTTGAAGATTTATATAAAAAAAAACCCTAAATTATCCATTCAGGCATGGAAATTATCAAGTTTTACTATCACCTGCTGATTGCACAGCCTACCAATGTACCAAATGATGAGGAAAAAAATATAAAAAACCTGTATATCTTACCAAAGAGCAAGCATGGTATTCAAGCAACATAACTGGGCATTCTTGGCAACCAATCATATCTCTAAAAACGTCATCAAAGCTCTATTTGTGCAACTTTACGTACCCATGCTGTTCAGAACTATGATAGAGTCAACACCGATGACACGCACACTCAAACACAATGCGATTGACACATTCTCAATGAATTACGTTGCAGCTGATTCTTAGTCTCCCAAAGACGCTGCAAAAATCCACAACCAATCGTATGACATTCACGACTAACATCTTTATGAAAAGGTTAGCTTTCAACTGCTCTTTAAACTGTAAAGATTCAACACATGGGGGTTAGCCCCTACAAGAATGGTAATTATAAAGGTTTGCTTTCTTCCGTTTATAGGCAAGGTAGATACGTTTTGCTGTGAGGTTAAAAAACGCACGATCTGTTGTCTGCAGACTGTCAGTACAGTAACAAATTTCAATCCAGAGACAAAACTTAGGTTTGTGGTAACACATACCACAAAAATGCAAAAGGAAACTTCAATGATAACCAAGCTTAGGTCTATTTACAAGTGAGGCTTGCAACAAGTGCTATCGAATACTTTCAATGATGTGTAACGTCCAAAGGAAGATAAACCGCACCCTCTGTAAAACATCTACCAGTAAGAGCGTATGAATGTATGCAAGTGTTCGGCTCTGAATAGCTGCATAAATGCAAGTATAACTTTCATCCACACAATGTCTCACACCAGTGAATGATTCACCAAAGGACATAAAAAATGATCAACTGAAAATAATCCTAGAGATTAATTCCCCCTCCCCTTATACACCAATCAACATTCAAGTTGTCAACAAAAGAATTACATCGCTTCATTATTGACAGAAATATCCCTAACTATAAAAGCACATTTTAAAGACATCACCAGACATCAGATGGACTTACGGGATAACAAAATCTCATTGGAATGAAGTATCGCAACAACCACATTGGCCCCTTGTACAATGCCAAACCTGCACATCCACACGGTTGACTTACACTTCATATACGTAAATACATATATATATACAGTGTATATACATACATTTTGTATATAAAGAGTAAAACTGGAAAAAGGGGACAAAAAATACATTCTACTAGAATAAAAATGAGGGGGAGAGCCTGGTTCTGATGAAAAAGATGCTGGCGGTGTCACTGACCCTGACATAAGATACGGGTAGAAAGACAATACAATAAACAAACTCAGAATAATGAAAAATGTAAAAATTTTACATCAAATGAAACCGCCTCAAATCTACAGTTTACAAAACAAAGTATACTAGGCAACGTAACATACTCTTATAATCTTTATTAGCTTTTTACAATATGTATCCAAGGTTCAATAACATGATACCAGTAAACGCAGAATAATTTCAGTAACAAACGAGACCACTTATTAAAGCTTTCCCAGGAGCTAACATGAGTTTTGATTTCAGTGTCTTTAATACAGTAAATAGTTCCTTACTTTTTGCAAAACTTTCAGGAGGAATTCTTTTCTTAAAACTCAGTTATTGCACTTAAAAAAAAAAAAAACTTGACACAAAAGCATTTTCTGTTACCAGATACACTCTGGTAACGGAAGCATCATTTCTGCCATCCGCTGAGGAGAGAGCACTGGGCCCCATGTACTCAAATCCAAATCTTAATACATCTTATTAAGAGTTTTGAATCAGCTGAAGCCCATTTTACACTGGAGTAATGAGATCATTAACTGTTGATGACTTTTCAGTTCAACATTCATTCAAAAAATTTCCTCACATCACGAAGTCACTGATCTCTAACTATTTAATCACTGTTGGAAGCAGGACAATGGTAGTTTCTTCTTAAAGGACATTCCTTTAACAAATTAGTCCACTCAGGACGCAAGTCTTAAGGAGTTAATGATGATGATAAAAATGAACGGTGCAGAATAGAACAGGCACTGCTGATCTCATACTAGATGCAAAAAATATGTAATTTGCAGCATACTTGACGGTTCGACAATTTCCTCGAGTTATTTCCAATATACACACTTAAATTTGTAAAATTTTCACTCACACACTGTAGTTAAACCCCAGGTTGCAAATATAGTCAGAGGACACAAGTGTACCTCAATAACCACAGGTGCGAAAACTTTCCTTGTGGCTTTGCACCCAAGTCATCTAATTTGCCTATCACACCACAGTAGAATGGACGGGCCGGGGGAGCAGAGGTGCCTTGCTTTCACAAGGCACATGCAGGTCCAGTGCCACATGTGCACAAACAGTGCACAAACACTAGAATGTCTCACAACAGCACTGAGTTACATCGAGTCCTCAAGAGAAGCATCAAAATGTACTCTTGCAGACCACCTCACATGGAATGTCTCTATACGTCTGAACATTCCAATAATTTCAGAACACAAATAACCACTAGATCACTAGGTCTCCATACCATTAGCTGCAAAGAAAAAAGCCAACATTTGTAATTGCAACACAGATATCAGTCCTTACTTTACTAAGCAAAAAATTTAAAAAGCCTCTCCTCTTCTTGAACAAGGCTTCATTGAATAACAGATATCCTGGCTTCTCAGGTAACAACACTGGCTTTACGTAACCTTGGTTAAATAACTGACTATTACAAATTTCATCAAATCTTAAGTATGGTATCAATGCATGTTAAATAATCATTGATTAGTAAAATTCTCAAAAGTTAAAACTCCTGGCAAACAGTCATGCACTGATAAAAAATCATTTTGGACTTTCTTTTTTGTCTGTTTCTAAGAAATAGAAAATTTTGTAAATTTTTTTTTTATTTCCTAACTTGCTTATTTATTACTCTAAAATTACAGTGTTTTGAAAGAAAGCACCGCAAGCATAAGATAAACTGATAACATCCGATGTACCCAATTCAACTTGACAAATATTTTTCATTTGTACAATAAAAAAGGATTTATTCTTATTTTTGTTTTGACTTAACTATTCAAGTGTACAGGGGGAAGAAAAGACCCTTGGCTAGAGTAGGATGACCATTAAGTACAAAATCAACTTCCTTTCACCTCGTAAGTTTCCTTTCGCTATACTATTAATAGTGTATGGTAATTACTAGGAGTGAGATGCAGCTTATATATAACAAAAAAAAGCAGGTTTCCAGAGATACATGAAGTATACTCAAAACTGGTAAAGGTAAACTCCCCGAAAAATAACAAGTAGCTCTAACAAATTCTTAATAAATTGTACAAATCATCATCTTTGCATAGCATGAGCCTTACTTCTTTATACATATGGATAGCATTAAAATCAATAATTTTATGGAGACATTTATAAGGTACAGCACCACTTGTGTTTTTACAATAATTTACGTGTTTCAGGTGTGTGAAGGACCCAGAGTGTAACTTGAGACTAATAAAACAATATAATTTCTGGATGTCATCTCTTTGGCATCTCCTCTCCTCTCTTTTCTTCTTTTTAATACATAAGAGGAAGTCCATCTTAAATAGTTACAAAAAATCAAAGAGAGACATGGTTATAGAGTATCAGAAGACAAACACATACAAATACAAAGATCAGTTACTGTACATACAAATTTTCTACAACATATCAATTGCATACAAATCTAAACTAGGGTGACTGTATAGACTTTGGTCAAGGGAAGTCTTCAATTGCATGCATGATCACACATTTATCGATCAACAGCTGCCTGTAAGCTCATTGGTGGCTGGCTCTCTTTCTGCTGTTATACGTTATTCTAGACAGTCATCCAGCGTTCCCATTTTTCATATTTCTGAGGGTCCTTCTAACCTCTTAATATGTTTTATTCTTTACCAATCATTCTATTATGCAATCTTCCCAAGATCATGTTCATTTTCTTCATTCAGAAGGATTCCATAATAATCTCTACAACAGTCCAATGTCTCTTTCTTTTCAACTTTAATTTCCCCCATTTCCATCTTCTATACATATACTTTGCCCCCTTCATGCTTGTCCATCTTTCCTTTGCATCTTGGCAATCTCTTTTCCCTCTGTTGCATTATGATTTTGACTCCAATTCCTCCTCTTTACCTATGCCAGCTGACTTTTAGCCTCCTTTCCCTTCTCTTTGGATACCAGCCAAAGTTTGAAGGTTTCTTCTCCTCGTCAGTGTCTCTTTGTACATCTCTGTTCCTCCACCATGCCATTCTGAAACTCTATGACCTTCCCCAATGTCCCAACGTGTACTAATACACCAGCCACTTTTTGATGCTACATTTGTTATCACACTTTCTTGATATGCCTTTCTGACTGATGAATTTTTAATTTTATATGCTTGGGCTAGCTCTTCTTTTTCATTAGTTTGTTGCAGCAATCCACATGGTGTTAAGCAAGCCTCAACTGGTATAGCAGCAGAATCCTTTTCTTTACAGCCATTTACACTTTTCTTCATAACAAAGCCTTACAAGCCTGCCCTAAAGAATTAGCCCTTAATATCAGGTGAAATTTGAAGCTGGGCAAAGAAGTTAGTGTAATTGCACAATGATGAAAGGAAATGGATGGGAAGCAAAGGTCGATAACAATGCAGCAGGGGTTGAAAACACATCATAAATATTAGTGCTACCTACAGTACACTGCATGCAGCAAGGCATAATTTAAGCCATAACTCAATCAATATAGGACTGCATTCACCAATTCTATTTACAATTCAAAATCAAATGGTGTTAACAAAATGTGACATATTTAACACCAAGAAAGGTGTTTGCGGAATTGAGAGGACACTAACACACAACTGCGAAGGCAAAGGTGGTTTACCTTCATGCTGCAAAAGTAACCTAAAATAAAGCAATCAAGAGAACAAGCATGGGACTCTCCTCAACACAAAACAAAAGATGATTACCCAGTGTAAAAGAGGCAAATTTGTTCCATGTAGAAATAGCATTATTTCTTTCTAAATGGATCTAATTTGCTTCTTTTGGAAGCTCAACAAATAACACTACAAAATACAGGCTTCCCCAAACAAAAACTTGAAAAGCTCACCTTGCATCTCCTGTTGGTGAGCACCCACGACCACCAGCTGGCCCAGATCCTTCAGGCGGGGAACAATTCAAGAAATCCCAAATGAGGATTGTGTCATCGTGAGATGAGGAAACGATCTGAAACTCGTCAAACTGCAGACGAAACACTCGGCCGGAATGTTCCTAGGTGGGAAGAGAATCATCATCATCAGAAAGCCTAATCAGATGACACACTGCATTCATCATTTTCCTCATCCGAATAACAATATCTATTCCCCATTTTTATTTTGAATGGGTTCTCAGAAAAACAACACATGCATACAAACTCCTACTTACAACTAAAGTTCGAAGACATAAGGTGCCTGCTGGTGCTCTTGGGTCCAACGCTGCTTGGAGATCCCACACCTTGATTTTCCTGCAATACCAAATGAAAAATTAATCAAGAAAAGGAACGAAATCAGCAGCATACTGAAATACCAAACCTGACTGCAATGAAAAACGATGAGGATTCTTAAAACCTCCCCCAACAAGTTTCACTTAAAAGAATAAATAAAAGGTCTTTGTGATGTAACCATTCGAGTTAGTGTTATCCTCATATTTATAATTCAATATGATCTAAATAGTAAAAAATCACTCAGTGTGCTGTACTAACTTTTGAAGGACTAACTTTCAATCAGAGTAACAAAAACTACTTTCCTTTAGAATTCAACAACAAGATAACATAGGCTACAGTATATATATCCTAGTGAAGCATATTACATTCAGTGTAAAATGTACAGCCAGTCTTTGACCTACATAGGTGGACTGTTCCATGAAGCCTAACTGAATTAAAACTCCAGTAAATGTACAGGTATGTCAAGAGAATAACCTGGATTTACAAGAAACCTGTAGAATGCCACATAACAAAAGATTTACAATTTAAAAATATGAGAATGCTTGAAAATGCATACAGATATTCCAACCATGAAACTTCATATTATGAGCTTACCACATCATCTGATGAGATATTCATTATAACCACACTCAGTCCACCAAATCATCAGTACATTATTCAATGGAACTTAACAGCTATGCATTTGGTAAAAAACCAGCTTTGGCTGCTGGTAAGTAAAGGTAATATGTGAACATTAACTAGTAGTGCCAACAATTACGTGTAAGAGTAGGTTATTACTTTTCCTCAGTTATATATTATTATACAGTGATACTGCAATCATCATTATCATTTTACAAAGATCTCTACTGTTAGCACTTCTGAGACTTGTAAAATATCCTTGAAGTTCACGTGCGTGGATAAGAATAAATGTTAAAAATTATTTACTACAAATATTTTTTATATATTGGCCAATTGTGTGCCGTGCTACTTATCCAAACTGATGTCAAACACTGTGTATCATAAGCATAATTATAAACCAGAATTATGATGCGAGGATGAAGACAGAAGAGAAGGGCATGACAGAATATGAAGTTATTTCTTGGTAATAAATGAAGTTGTATGTATAGTACTGTAACAGAAATAACCTAACTCATAAATAAAAGACTGAAGATTTATCAATAGATGACAATAATATATTAAACAAACACCTGGCAACACTGCAGTTTAATTACTATTTCATTTATGGGAAAAATATTCTGTATGGCACTCAATTAGACGAAGATTTTACTGTAAAGCAATAATTTCATGATTCCTGGCATTTATAAAAACTTTTATACTGAGTAAAGTATAAAATGCCATCAACCAAGAAAAACAAATATTGAAGAGGTTACCAATGGAGAAGCATAGCCTGTCAGTGATTTTCTTAAAAGTCAGGGACCATCATATGGACCTAAATTATGTTAAGTAGGAGCTATGTTAATCTATCCATGTCTGCACTCATGCAAATTGAAGATTATTTCCATCTTAACCTCTTCTATTTTCCAGGATTTTTAGCTTTAATTAAAATAACTGCTGTGAGATTTTAACCAAGCTTTTATAGTGGAAGTAACTATTCCATGTTAACAATCTCCAAGTCTTCATCATAAAATATGTAGGACATACACCATCCTCTGAGTTACTGACAATAAAATACTGTACCATTAACACGGAGATATATGCTTGATGGTCTCGGTTTTACTCTGAAAAACCTGTTCCTAAGTCATGGTTTACCAATAGCTCACATAATTTTTGAGATTTTATATTTACACAATTTTGGTAAACACTCCAATGCAACTGCAAAATAAAGTCAAATGTGTACTTACCCATCATATGCTCCAGATACTATCCTTTTGTTGTCAAATCGTATACAGCGGACTAGTTCTTCATGACCCTCTAAAATTCTTAAACACGCGCCACACTCTATATCCCATAATCTGGAAAAAAACCATGATCAGTAAGAGAGAGAATATACAATTTAGGCCAAAGGACAAGCGCTGGGATCTAAGAGGTCACTAAGCACTGAAAGGAAAATTGAGAGTAAAAGGTTACAAAAGTGTAAGAGGAAGAAAACCTCGTAGTTGCACTATGAAACAATTGTTAGGAGACGATGGAAAGTAAGATATAAGAAAGAATATAAAAGGAGGTTCAGTAAAAGGAATGAAAGGGGTTGCAGCTAGAGGCTGAAAGGACACTGCAAAGAACAGTAATGCACTGCAGTGGCACTGATCCCCTGATAGAGAGAGAGAGAGAGAGAGAGAGAGAGAGAGAGAGAGAGAGAGAGAGAGAGAGAGAGAGAGAGAGAGAGACCTTTGACAGTTTACATTCATACTAACAGAAGATTAAGATAAAAGTTGAAACATATTCAAGCAAAAATTATGCTCAAAAGCCTTAATCTTTAAAAGAGTTCACATATTGTGCTTCCTTGACCAACACAGCAAAATTTAAAATCATTAAAACATGCCTCCAATTTTATAAAGATCAATAAAGAGTGTTTACGTACCTTATCGTATTATCTGAAGAACCACTAACGACTAGTCTATCTCTGTATTGTAAGCAAGCAATCCCCCTTTTATGACCATTGAGCGTCCGTACAAATTCACACGTCCCTGTACTCCAAACCTAAGAAAAATGTCAATTGGATTTGTCCAAAGATAAGATACAAAAATCATCAGAGTGTGGGATTATGTCCAAACCTGAAAAAAATGTAATTGGTTGTAAGATACAAAAATCATCAGTGTTATGATTATGTAAAAACACAGATTTTTACTAAAACAAAATACCTAGACACATCCAACCCTTCTTACAATTACACCCTTGCAGGTCAAAACAAACCCTCAAGATAATTTACACAAATTTCCAAATTTCAACAAAATGCAAATGTCAAAGACAGTTTATAATTAAGAAAACTTTGTCAGCATGTAGGCAATATTAACATTACCTTTTTGAAGAAGTACAATTTAATAATACCTAACTAATGTCCAAAAAAGCAAAAACTTATGGCTACCCTTACAATTTTCAAGAAGTATTTAAAACTCCTGGTCAGATTAACCTAAGCAGCATCTCACCTTGACATGACTTTTGGGGGTCTGACTTTCTGATGAGTAACAAAGACCCCATACAATTGATCCCCGGTATTCGCAGGGGATACGTACCACAACCGGCTATCCCGAATATCTAAAATCCGTGAATACTTGACACACCTCTAAAAAAGCTTATAACTGCCTATTTTGATAGTTCAAACACCAAAAAAAAAGATAAATCCTCTAAAAATGCTTATACCTGAGTATTTTAATAGTTTTATCAGAAGAAATGCATTTAGTCACAAAAATATGAAAATACAATAATTTGTGAATATTTCTCTATGAAAAATATTACAAACAGGCCGCAAACAATGTATATATATGTGCCACAGAAAAATCTGCGAATAGGCAGGGGTCCACTGCATTATGGCCTGCACTTAAATGTTTTCCAGATATCTTACAGCTAACAGCAATTCCTTGCAAGTGCCAACTTAGAATAACCTTTACTTTGCAATTAACATTCCAAGTAAGAGATTCATCTATTAATCTTCTAAAACAGTAACACAACAAAATAATCATAACATAACTGACAAAAATGCAGACAATCTGTGAGTAATCATACAATATTTTCTAAGTGATAAATATAAAGATGAACTTGCTTCAGATGATAATTCAAAATATGGAATATATTCTGGCTTTGAAAAGTATAACAGATAAGCAGCTGTCCTCTTTCAGAGAGACGACCGATATATCAATGGTTTGTGGTAGGGAAAGGCTCTCTTACCGCCTGATTTCAGGCCTTTCGAAGAAATAAAAATTGAAAATCATAACTTTCAGATGAAGATTTTTTCTTGATGCAGTATAAAACTTTGAGGTGTCTATGTGGCTGGTAAAAGCTGACCTAGTTATTGAAGCCTAGTGACATGTTAAGAGGACAAGAGTACCTATTCACTTAACAGCTGATATAACGCTTCAGCCTTTGTTCAATGGCAAATATGTGGTTTGTGTAGAGTTGATGATATCTTAGACTTAAGGTTTGAATACCTAGGAAGAATGCAAATTATCACTATCACAAAATCATGACTAGTGCTATTCTTCCTCTCTGAAAATGCCAGCTCTCAAGCCCAGCTTTTAGGCAATTGTTACTCCAAAAACTGGCAGTATTGTACCTGAACTTTTTCTTCTGGCCAAGTAACCTAGACAGACAGACAGATAGTGCAGTTGAAGGAGAAAGCTCACATTACCTTCAGTAAAAAGGACAGTTAAAATAAGTATCAGTCCACAAGTGACATGGCATACAAACACTTGTCACACCTTCATATTTAAGTTGACTGAAGATTCAGGTAACATCACTAGTACCAAAATTGTAAGCTGATTGAAGATTGAGGTACCATCATTTGTACCAAATTCAATCACATGATCACAAGAAAAGCCGTAGTTTTCAGCACAGAGTCAAAAACCATTAAACAATACAACAACAACAGTCACAATAATTGTCCTGAAGCAACAAAGATGTTTGTATAGTAGTGCAACCAGTGAAAAGGAGACTCCCACAGTCAAAGCGATGGGTTGAAAACCCAACCTCTCAAATGCTCGTCAATAGTTGACTACCTTGTTGCCAAGCTTCAAAGACAAGAACAGCTTTCAGCAAACGTGTATCACAGTAAAGTATGAGATTAACATTTGTATCCTTATACCCCTTCCGTACTGGTCACAAAAAATCAACTTCACCACAAAAGTCATATATAAAATATTGTAAGGTCAAGTTATAGCAATACTGATGCCACTAAAACTGTACCTACCTTAATAGTTCTATCACCAGAAGCACTAACAATATATTTTTCATCGAAATCAACAACATTAACAGCTGCTCGGTGACCAACTAGCACCCGTCTTAAATTGATTTCCGTAGGAGAGACCATGTCCCACACAGCAATTGAACGGTCCTTGAAAATACAAATGAAACATTTACAATATAATACCATTTCAAGACAAAAAAAAAAAACATATATCTTTAATGTACATAGCACTGGTACACAATGCTCAACATAAAGCCACAGCATAACTAAAGTCTAAGCTATAGTTTGAGGCAAACAACCCTCATCATACCTTAGAACACGTAACCATCATTCCGTTATTGAAGCGAAGGTGGAGAACGGCCTCACAATGATGAATCAAAGTGTTGGTCATCTCACCAGTGTTCACATCCCAGACTCTGACAGTTGAGTCTGAGGAGCCGCTAATAATTACACGTTCGTCGTACTGTAGGCACAATACTGAACCCGTGTGACCTGTCAACACCTGTAAAAGACAAGGGTTCACCACATAGGTTAATACCATCAGGTTCTAACAAAAATATTAAACAACTCATTTCAGTGATGATGTACAATTACACAAGAGAATTTATGTAGCCAAGTAATATAACTTTTATACCTTGTAAACTCAAAAGATATAAAAATAATCCAACATGTGCTTAAGAAGTCAAACAGCAGCCTACATTCCAATGTTCTCAAATATTTCATAATTACATTAAATTCACTGTACTAGATAATCTCTTTAAATGAAAATAAGAGAAACAAATATAATGTCTACAACGTCTAAATTATAAATCCAAGTTTCTTGTAAACCTGTCCGTAAATACTTACACCAGTCACATCATTTCTTAATGTCAAAACTTTTCTATTATGCATCATGATACAAATATACAGGAAGAAAACCTTTACTACTCAAGGAGACTTTCTAGGTTGAATTTCATCATAGAAAATTTTCAAAATACCACTGGAAGAACGTATACAAGTTCAACTTCACATATACCCATAAAATCTGAGTGTACAATAAAAAGGGTACATGTATATGAAAGTAAGACATGGGCGTAAATAAAATATACATCTCTTTGCAAAACATCAAAATAAACATAAATGCACAGTTGAGAAAACTGCCTAGCCTAAAACACCATCATACTAAAAGATGACACTAAAAGACACAAACGGCGAGTTCAAAGGATGTTGACATGAACCCCTACAACAGCAGAAGTCAAATCTCTGCTGTTGGAACATTTCATCCTTTTTTTTCTCCCCTTAATTTTAAAACAATAAAACTTAACTAAAACCTATTTCTCATTAAATTCTACCTAAACACAACCACAGTATAACCACTTCTAATTCTGGACTATCGTGATAAAAATGTAAATTCCTACAAAGGAAAACAACATGAGGCCTTTATCACCTATATATATTTGTTGGCGATGATGCGCTTCGCTAGGTAGAATGATTCCAAACAAGACTAATAGGTACTGAACTAAAACACCATTCACAATTACTTAGGAAGAATCTATAACATTAAAATCCGAATGGATCTTTCTTGTTTGTCTACCCTAGGTGGGGGCATGGTATGTAGAGGATCAGAAAGGTAGGGGAGAATGACACATCCACCCTCCTCCTGCAAACCTGTTTGTCTGCCCTGGGTGGGGGTGGAGTAGGTAGGGGATCAGGAGGGTAAGGGAGACATGATACATCCACCCTCCTGCAAACCTGTTTGTCTGCCATGGGTGGGGGAAGGTTAGGTAGGGGAGACGACAGGCAGCGCTGGGTTCCAGCGCAGCGTAGCGCGCGCCATCAAGCTCGTCATATAATATGTGGTAACTAAATGGTGTTGGAGAGAGAGAGAGAGAGAGAGAGAGAGAGAGAGAGAGAGAGAGAGAGAGAGAGAGAGAGAGAGAGAGAGAGACCAAACAACTATTTAAGAAAACTGTCAAGATATGCAATATAAGGAATAAGAAAATTATCTGTGGTACACACTTCCCTTCTCATCGACAACTTGTTTTGAAAGGAAAAGGAGTTAAAAACCAAGTAAAAAGATACTGAGAAGGCATAACCTAAGGCCTAACAACAGAGTACTTCCAACAAAGTAACAATGAGTCCAACCAACACCACTTTCCATAAAAGAGCAAACAACTGTATGTTTATTATTATAAAAATAAGATTACCAACCACTGACTGAGTCTCACTTCTATATTTTACAAGGCTCACCAAAAAGATTTGTTCTTGAATGAGAGGTGAAAAGAGGAGCAAAGTAAAGAAGTTGGACAGCTAGGTGCGAAGAGATCAACAGGGATAAATGAGAAGCAATAGGCAGAGAGCAATGCAACCGAGACCTAAGAAGAAATGCTGAAAAGAACTTTTGTACCTTTTACAACCAGCTTGGCAAGTGGTAGGTAAGCCCCCTGAAGGGTGCAGTACATAAAAATAAATAGAACAGCCACTATCAACACAAAAGTAAAGGTTAGATTTCACAAATTTAATTTCTAAGAGACTAAAATATCAGGTACAAAAAGCTTGCTCAAGTCACTGTGAGAAGTTCAAGGAAGCAGATGACCCACAGCAGTTAAGAACAGAACCAATGTCAGAAGTGGACGTGTCCTACTTTGGTAGTAATTAGTTATAATGTAAAAGCCCTAAGGTTTTGTTCATAATTTTAAGTTCAAAGCATTTAGCTCTTTATTTCAGTTTAAATTTATGCTTGTTAGAAATATTCCCTTTCTTGTTTGTCGGTTAGTGTCAAATTTAGTTCTCGGCTTCAGCCTAATATTTTGAGGACCATTTCCAATTGACAAAACTTCATCCTCTACATAATTAATTCAATTGACATAACTTCATCCTCTAAATAATTAATTCAAGATCAACACAGAAACAACAATAAAAAGAACTTATATATGTTAGTTTTTAAACACTGCACAATGCAATGCATAGTTTACTTGATCAACTAGACCTAAATTTGTTTTGCTTATATATTTTTCCCCTTGATCCATTGTACTCATTAATTTATCTAATCTACTTAAAAATTCATTTGTGGTCATGCTTCTTTCTTACCTAGGTTGGTGACATATAAACCTATCCTCTTAACTTAAATTACATTAAAATAAACAATATGCACTGAAAACCAAACCCTGAAATCAAACACCACGGTTTAGGTCAAGATCTCTGGGGGTAACATTAAAACTACTGGAACCATTTATTTACACAGACTTTATGCTCACCTCGAATGCCTGAAGGTCTGCCGGAATTCATTTCTCTTAAACTACAGCATGGAGCAGCTATACTAGAGTACCTAAATCTTTAATACCTACGGTTCAAATGAGCTGGATTGGCTACGCTACATTTCACCAGGCCTGTACACCTACCACATAAAACAAAAAATGATCGGGTGTGTTAAGGCAAACACGTTTTAGAGGAAACTGTACCTCAATGGCTATAAACATTATCTGAGGAATCAAAAGCAATGGTAGAAATTTAACAGTAAGGCAAATGCACCAAGGTCACCACAGCGTAAGCAATTCTAGAAATACATGCGCTCTCCGGCTTCTCATTTTCTCTCGGGTGATCAAAGCCTCTAAGTCTTCGGTCTTTCTGGACAGTAGCAACAGTCTGGCTTGGTGGTTTGTGAGACACCCCCACAAAGAAGATATACCAGTCAATGATAATGGAAAGAAAAAGTAAACAATAAGAAAAAAAAATAAATTGCCAATTAACCTACTCCAAATCCTCTGAAGAAAATCAGAAGCTGCTAATCGAGTAAGAATTCAAAACTAAGAGAAAATTCATTTGTCCAAATTTTAACTGTGATTGAGTTTGGATGCTTAAAGATAAACTCTTGTTCATAAAAGGGCACTTTGCAAAAGTGAGCTTCAACAACAAAAACATGAATTTTCTCTCAAAGATGATCTTTGCTAATAATGGCACGAAAGAATATGTACAATACATTTCTGCCATCAGTGATTAATGGTTACATATCATTGAAAATTCAATCAACCATACAGTACTGACAAAATTCTGAATGCACATCAAAGCACCAATTTACTGCACATAAATGCTATGACTCAACTATCAATGATGACAGGAATGCAACATCAAATTTACTCTATCAATAAGATAACTGTGCCTTCATTTCTACATTAGATTTTGACTCGTAATGAATCTAAAAACATGAAAGGAAGATCCCACGTACCCCTCGTACCTTGTAACACTGGAGCGAACTTCGGTCCCAAATTTTAATAGTGTTGTCTCTAAGGCCAGACACAATTTTCTGCAAAGGCAAAAGACACATGAAATCTGTAAATATGTTATATATGATATTAAAAACTAATTTGAATGTTTAAAACAAAAACCAATGTTTTTAAAGATGCTTTTTCAGCCATTCTCAGTATTTGTAAAGCAAATCTTTGCGTACATGGATACATTTCTCTGTCACACACAAACAAATGAATGCTTTCCATCTCTAGGCCAGGCAATGTCTTTACCATTAAATGAAATCTATTCATAACCTAACAAAAATATCTTGAAGAATTACACAAATAAATCTATCCTATGTAACATATAAAAAACTTCCCAACAGAATGACATCATATATCTATCAAATATAAACAGATATTCACAAAAAAGTCATCTCCGAAATTATAACTTCCATCATATAAAAAGAATTCTTTTATATGATTACCAGAGTAATTTACCAAGACCGCCAAGACAAAATTCTAGAATTACGTTAAGACTCACCTCAAGGATTTACTCGTGACAGAGTTGGAAATTTGAATTATGAAAGTTAGACTACAGCAAAGCTGCAAAAAAATACATGATCCACATTACATGGCAAACCCTCACTGTGGTTGGAATACAGAACTCACAACCAGTGTCATCCCAAAGGAAAATAAACTGCTTGTGTAGAATAAGTGCCATTTGACTGACTTCTGATTTATGATGTTATACGAAGCGGTCTGGTTAACTACTCACGTATTCACAAGGACTGAACGTTTGTTAAGTTGCAAAACAGGACTAATAAACTTACCTGGTCATCATATTGTAAACAGTAGACTCCTTTGGAATTTTCTGATCTGCAGTTTATTCTCTGCAAATTATGTCTACCCATTCTCCAATTAGCTTCTATGGTTTGGATATCCTAAAAATAAAATAAAATAAATATTTTCAGTCTAGGCAGATGTACTTTTTATAGTAATTACAGTACCAAATACTTTATGTAAATGCAATGTAACCACAGCTCCTCATTAAAATTAAAAATGCAGGAAATAAGCAATATCTGTTCCTTATAAACACATATTTAAATTATTAAACATAAAGATACGATAAGTTTTGACAAATTCACCAATTCACTGCAAAGCACATCTGTCGCTTATAATTACAATAGTAAAAAACAAAAGCTACAAATGAACTACGCCACAATAAATAACACACGAAAACTTACTTGGATTATCTTAGGGTAAAGCTTACGATAGTAGGAGTGCCCAGGATGTTGTTCACCTGGTCTTGGTTTGAACAAATACATCCCCCTGAAAGACGTCAATCAATGGATTACTGAAAATTCACACACTGGAATTTATGTATTCTCCACACCAAAAATCATTATTTTCCTCATGTACCAACACAGAGAAGTATTCGAAAAGTATGTGCACTCACCATCCTTTACGTTCCGACAGCCCTCTCCACAAGGGATCTGTTCGAACTTTCCGCTCTATTAATTTTTTCCATAGGAGACCGTCCGCTATTACTCTGTGCCATTCTTTACAAACTAGCTCTGCCTCCCGTAACGATTTGGCATCCAAGTAACTTAAAATTTTTTCTGCTACATGATCTAGTCCTTTCTCTGAAATACAACACATTCAGCATCAATTAAACATCAACTTAAAGGATCTTTAAACCACACTAAAACCAAGGTCAGTTACACAACAGCTATCTTCTTTCCTATCAAAGCTCACTTTGCAAGCAATATAATTAAATCAGTGTGTCATTAAGAAGTAACAATGATTTACAAATCTTCATAACTACTCCAACTTGATAAAAAGCAGCACCAGTCAGTTGACTGATAAGAAGGCTTATCAAATGACTGTGAATTCACTAAAGTATACAAACAATGTGCAAAGGAAAACATTGTACAGGTTTCTGTACTATATCAGCCACAATGCTCTTAGAATTTCCTATTTTTGGATATGCTTTCAACATAAAACTTTGAAATTCAAGAAGAAATTAATTGTGGCCAGTAGACACTATAATCATTTTTCCGGAAACAAGGCAGTCTTACAAAACCTTAATACCTTCTCTCCCACAGGGGAAATTAGTCCTGTACTAACAAAAGAAATGGACTAGATAAAATAAAAAAGATTACCCATGAAAATAATGTATAAGGTCCCCCAATTTTTAAAACGAACCTCTGATTCTATAATCTATGTACAATGTGTAATGGCTAAATGTCTCAAACAACATTTCCACTTCAAAATCAACTATACATCCAAACAAAAGACTACATTACAGTGAGAGTTTTACTATGAAGACATAATACCAAATACAGACCAGTGCTCAAATGTCAATATTTTGTCAAACACCTTCAAACAAAATTGTTCCTCAAAAGTCATGACATGATGAGGATTTTTCTAAAATAGTGATATGTGCATTACAAACACATCCACACATGCACACACAATCACATTTCAATGAACACCACCCCATTAACAAGATCACGACAGGAGCCTTACTTGGTAACAAGGTAATGAAGTCCCTCTGCAGCATTGGCTTGAGGAAGGCGTTGATGTGGCCGTGCTGGTAGTGACACATCCGAGACAGAAGGTGCTCCATGAATTCCAGCTGGTCCTGTTCGCTCCACTTCTCGAAATACTGAAGGCACATCTCCCTCTCATTGTTGTACTGAGCCGTGGATTCCTTCTTCCTCCTCCCTCCGCCGCCACCGCCACCTGACGACTGGTTTAAGGGTATGGTTGTCATGGGTTCTGGGTCCTCATTGTCGCTAGCCCCGTCCACGCCTCGAATACCGGTGCTTGTTGTGACACTCATGGGTGACGTGTTGTTGTCATAAATTACAGTCATTGGTGCCTGAAATTAGCAGAATATGATAAACGCTATGATAAAAACATATTTGAGAGACTTAATTGCAAGAATAATTTCCTAACACTCATTATGAGTAAAATGCTGCTTTATTACAATTTCAATAAACATTATACACATTTAGAAAAAATTAATAAGGTCCTGTAACCCTACATGGTAACAGAAACCCCACATAAGGAATGTTAAGTTTCATACTTCATTGTCTGTTTGATAATACTACAATTCACATAAAAAAAATTACACTAAGCCTTTTAACACCTTGCCTGAGGTTAGCTTTTGCTGGAACCAGACTGGAGTAAAAACTTAAAAGGCCACCAGAAATGTAACCTGTGCAGGCACACCTGAACATTAATTTGAACAACCTGAACAGTTTTTCTGCCTGAGCAGGCAACCTGAGCAAATAGTTCATCTCTATCGATATGCCTGCATTGAAACGACCTGCATCTGTGGGACTGAACATTAGTGTGGGGAAGCTACTATTTTTGCTAGTTCTTATCCTGTCCTAAGGTGGAAGGAATATTCCAGCTAAAAACAAAGTGCTGAGATTTACTGAATTTAAAACTGTTTATTCCTAAATGAATTATGTTTTGGAATTATTTTAATTTCTAATAACTGATGTACATGTCAGATAAAGATATATTTATAATTTTACAATTTTTCCACAAAAAATAATTGCGTAGAATGAAGTATGAAAGTGGCAGCATCATTCCTGCATGTCTTGAAGATTTCATTGAAATTTATAAGAACGAACATTGTCTTGGGCAGGTAAAATCCAAGAACCATCATAACAGATTAAAAAAAAAGTGCTCAAAAAACTAAAGGGAAGGGACCCTCAGGTCCAGCAGAATCCCACAGTGACTGAGGATTCTCTACTTGGGTGGAGGGTGAAGGCAAACCAGCCTGACCCTGTGCCTTCTCACATCATGACAAGTACCTACAGAAGTCCCAGACACCAAGTCAAAATTCAAAGGCTCTAAAGGGTAAACACAAGCCAACATTTTCACTACCTGCCTAGTAGCCTGAGGCTGAGCCAACCAGGTTGGTCCCATTAACCAATCCATGCAAGTCCTGTGGGGAGCAATAACAAGTGGTGCATGGGCTGGTCCAAGCATGCTCAGAGGCCCTGGCCAATAAAAACAGGAAGGTGTAGCCAAGCTTGTGACAGTCCATGGACAGATCATGAGCTTGTTCCAGGTTGTACGTAGTACCAGCCCAAGGGTAGGCTCACCTCTTCGAAGAACTCTGCCGCTCTGGTCTGCTGCTGCTGAGTGACGATCCTCTCCTACAACTCACCAAGGACACTGATCTCCAGGATGGGGAGAGACAGGATACTGACAAGACCAAGATAATCTGCTTGCGACTTCTTCTTAGGCATGCTGTTGTCCACTTTACCCACCTCTGTGGAATAGGGAAATTGACCCATTTGTGGAGAGCCGTTCCTCACATGTTGAAGGAACAAAGTCGCAGCCTTATGAAGGTCATCTGCAAACACTTGCTGAAGAGGGATGCCGCCTTTCACCAGGATGTCCATCACTTTCCTGAGATCTTCTGTCTCAGGTCCTTCCTCTGCCATGAGCATAGGAGGAGGAGGCGCTGCCATATGAGACGTTACTCCTAGAGAAGGCCTAGGAGAAGAGGGAAGTTCAGGAGGGCAGGGTGGAGAGTTCAGGGTATGCTCTCTTTACAAATTACCCTTCTGATGACGTTTCTCACAGAGAGAGACCACTAAGGAGAAAGCCAACCAACACACACTTCACACATGGTTTCTTTTGTGCACTCACATTCCCGACACGAAAACACAGACTGCAGATCTACCCCAGTTGGGGAGGCATAAACTTGCTACAACTTGCCTCTGGCAACGATGAAGTTGTACCCTAAATAGTATCCTGTAAGACACAAGGAATTCACGATGGATGCCCCATGTGGAGCACACGAGGTCAGACAAAGGTCACTCACATGGTCAGGTCACACTAAGGTTACCTTCGACACTAAAAATGAATGACACAAACTGCACTATCGTAACAACACGGCTATATGGGGAGAAAAACAGCACTGGAAGGGCATGAACCTGCAGCGAAGGCAAAGAAGGGGTACGGACATGTAACACTCACAAACAAATCTCACATACATGAGACGAAAGTTCACCAGACAACCGACCAGCTATTTACTGTGAGCAAAATGGAGGAGCTACCCACATCTCAAAAGTTAATACTATATGCCCAATGGGCATTTGTTTTTATATGTCAGTGAACAGCCACAGCGCACCATGGCATAGAGTACTCCATCTATGAAAGTGCATGTTTGTATATTCCTGTCAGAACAAATTCTTTTTTAATGCGGCACTCTGCACCAAATCACCGTATTTTACATCAGTGCTTTACGTTTCACCTTTTCCCTTCAATGTCTTCAGACCTGGCTTGCAACTTCCTTTTCTAATTACCACCTCTAAAATTAAATCTTTCAAGCAAACCCCAATACAAGTCTGGAAATAATATCTGATGGTCTCAAATCAATTTCAAGTAACTAATTACAACCTGCTGCCATCCTCTCTCAGCCACACTGACAGGAAGCATCTCTTCCCAGCTTCCTTGATCATGCACTGCTAAAGCACTAACCTGTCTCCATCCAAAGGATGCCTAGGGTATATACCCAGATCCTGCTATTGGCACGTTAAAATCCTCAAGACTAATTGGTGCTTCTCCAAGAAGTTGCTACCTCGCTGTTCAGTGAAAAGAATCGCTGGACATGGACTACAATCAGAATAACCACCATACAATAAAAAGAAGTAGCCTACTCACAAATCTAATCCAGGGACTTTGTAATCTGTCTCTAGACAGCCCCTGCTCAAGTCTGGTGTTGTTCTGCCTCAAGGAAAACCACCTATCCATAGGAAACGGTTCAGACGACTGCCTGGAATCACACTGCATCCTATATCCCTGACTCAGCAGCTTCAGTGTTTTGTATGGTTCATTGATTTTGTACCCTTCTTTTGCATGGTTTCCCTCATTGCCACGTAGTCGTGTGCTATACAAACACCTCAAGTGTTCAGGTTCTTCCTACAAATCTCATGGCACCTTGCAACACAATAAAAGGCACAAAATACTTTTAAAAAGAAACAGTCCCTCAAGAACTGCACTGGATTCTACAAAGTGGCAGCAAATTAAGAATAAGACATTAAAAATACGACCCCCGTTGTGAAATATGTTCTTCACTGCTGGAGTCGAAAATAGAGAATGTACTGTAATCAAGTACACATATATGTAATGAAGTAATTAAATACTATGAGGAATAACTTAACATTGTGAGCATAAAAATCACAAGAAAAAGGTTGGCTATTCATCAAACTGCTATTCCCCAAACTATGTCAAAATTAAAAAAGAAAAACACAAACCATAATGGGAAAAAGGTATGTAAAAATAAACAGCATGTGAACAGCAATTTCTAGTGATACTACAGTGTGATGAAGGCCTTAAGCAAATTAAATCACTGCTTCAAGGATGTAAGCAATCAGGACTTATTTCCACCTACTGTAAAAGACAGCCCAAACCTTAAAATTTCTTTTCATTTCAATGTACACTATGTCAAGAACTAAACACCTCAGGTACCACAACACGTTCAGATTTCATTACACACTAACTGCACACACACTGCAATCTACAGCAAGTGGCCTTCACAGTTCTTAACTATTCATGCAACCATGAAGGCTTCTGATTCAACTTCAGCTTTGATGGCACAACTTTCTATTTCCAGATCAATTTCTCTGCACTTAACAAGGTTTTCCAATTCCTCAATATTACATAAAAATACAGTAAGGTTTCTCAAATTGACCCCCTTGGAAACTTGACAAAACTCAAAACATCCAATAACATTAAAAAAAACACTGGTTTATAACACAAAAGAGCAAAAGTTAATTAGCTTCTTTAACATAAAATCATGGCAAATATTAAACCCTCAGGTACAATCTGTATTGCTATACAGGAACAAATCATGGTATGACTTGGAAACAATATCTAAACTTTTGTCAAGCTGAAAATAAAGCTTTAAGAAGAACATCATACGTCAGAAAGCAGGACAGAAAGACAATATACCTTAATAAGAACCATGGAAGTTTCATAGGTAGAGGAAATATTGATGAGTGAAGGATGTAATGGGTTGAACATGTCCTTCGCACTAATCGTAAGAGAATGGTATGCAACAATTAGCTGTGTCAAAATACCTGCACCTACTTACATGAGATTCATGAGACAGGAGACAAATTTTTGTGAAAATGAAAGCACAGTAAATAAATAAGTACCCAGATTTCAGAGGCACTTTGCACCACATAGTACTTTAGGCGAAGGAGACGAGTCATAGACTAAGATGATACTGAATCTCAAGATTCACGTGATTCACTTACGTCATAATTCACTTGCGAAATCAAAACTGTGCAAGTCAAAACTGTAAGTGCAAGCAAACGTCAAAACAGGTGGTTCCTAATGTCAACCTTGTGCCAAAAATAGTCATGAAAGGTATTTTTAATTCAAGGTTATTACTGTAACTACAAAATGCACCTGAAGGTTGGGTAATTTTTTTGCCATATAGAAAAATTTGAAGAATATATACTGTAAACATAACATCCCCCTCACTTTTGCACCAAAGGATACCACAAGATCCCACCTATCCAAACCAAAAATCTTAATTCTTGAAAACCCTATGCCAATTATCAACGGGATATACCTAGCACAATTCCACACACAAACACATGAAAAAGATATCACAGTAGCCTACTACGATGTATATATCTGTACAGGCCATGTTAGCCTACACCAACTGATAAAAAAAAAACATAATAAAACAACAATCATTGTATACTGTCATTAAAAAAAATCTGAAAGTGAAATTTCTGAAAAAATATTTGCAGGCTTGTGTCTTTTATTAAACCTACACAAAAAATTATACTTAATCAGCACAGTACGCAACTAGGCCCAGGTTTACTTGCCATGGGTAGGAGAGGTCCCCCATTTACACAATGGAAATGTAAGTATGAACTGTTACCATCCATGAGAAGAAAAACAGCCTGAAGGTTGTGTGCATTTCTGTGAGAAACATTGAAGGTCTGTGAACAAACCCACAGCTATGAAAACATATGGTAGTGAGGTTAGGTGAGGTTAGGTCAGGTTATGTTAGGTGAGTCACGTTTATTTAACAGGCAAGGCTATGTAATATTGTGTTCCTTGGCAAGACAATGACATCTTGATAGCAGACCAGACATGACCTAAGAAGAAGAATGAGGTCCATAATCTAAAGCCAATTGTCTACTTTTATAATTTCTCTTGGAATTTTCTACAATTATGCCCCAATTATGCCCAAAGTTTAGAGATTTGGAATAATTCTGTATGAATAGCCTATTGTATAGTATTTAAACATATCTTGGAGGAATATATTTTCAAGTGAGGCAACTATTTAACAGCAGCCATAATAGCACCAAAAAGTTTCCTAAGACATACCATGCTTTCTAAATCTCAAACCCTTTACATTAACAATTAAAATACAACTAAGAAACTGATTCACAAAATCATCAACACAGCCTAGGCTACAAAAATAAATATCACAGTCTACACTTTCAAACATTTTCATTAGGTCTTCAAATTACACCACTGAAAATGTTTGTAACCAAACTAGCCTAGGATATATCTTCCTCTGTATCTTCTATACATGAAATAAAATGTTTAGAATATAATCAGTGATGGGGTCCCATAGAAATAATCAGTGAAGCCTCCATAAATAGCCTGCTTCAGGTGTTTTGTGTCATATGGTCAAGGTAAAATCCATCTTCCACCAAGATGCAGTTTCAGGGGGAGATAGCACATTTCAATAAACCTGAACAGGAGAGTTACGAGGGTGATGCATAGTGCTGCGTACTACATTCTACTCAAAGATCTGATGCTAATTAGTTCGTCTTTGGAGGAGTGGTAGAGCTTTAGACTGGCATGCTGTTACTCGAGTCACCAAAGAAGAAAAGATCTGATGCTAATTTGATTCCACAGCCTGCTTAAAAAAGGTTCTTTAAATAAGTCTAATCCTTCGGGCCAGCCCTAGGAGAGCTGTTAACCAGCTCAGTGGTCTGGTTAAACTAAGATATACTTAACTTAGACATCTAAATAATAAAACAGCCTACCACGTTATGAGCAAAACACTAAACTGATTTATAATTGTTAATATGGTTTCTCAGCAGTGCCACATCAAGTGAAGAGTCTTGTACATCACTGGTCTGACTGTGTCCGAGTCAGAGGAAGGCCTCTGGCACGATCCTGCATCTGACTAACCCTGACAAACTGTAGGCTAGGCTATTCCCGAACGAGCTCCCTAAGATCTACTGTAATTTGCATCCTGGGAAATGCAATCGCTTGGAACCTGGCATAGCCTAAACAAAAATATTCAGCCTGGTAAAACTGAAGAATATTATCGCAGCCTGGTTCCCATCAGTCGCTGATAAGAGATATTTACAGTCTTTTCTTTATGGTTTCATTTACGTTTGTCTTTTCTTTTTATGTTTATGATATTTACCGTCCTCTGTTTATGTTTTTACATACATTCCCAAGGGGTAAAACTGAATCCGACTTCAACCTTCTGGTTCAGTAAATATCAGTTTACATGCAAAATGGGCACAGTGTTTAGTTCCAGTCCCTTGGGGATGAATTTAAAAGCATAAAAAAAAAGTCTGTGAATATCATATACGCAAACAAAAGGAATAAACATAAAAATACAATCAAAAGGTGGTAAATATGACAGTCGCTGGCTGTCGGGAACCAGGCCACGATAGCAGTCTTAAGATTTACAAAAAGAGGTCGTTACCAAACCAGATGAGCGTAGTAGTAGCCTTCAGTTTTACCCCTAGCCTAGCCTAAGGTACTGGTTAAATTTGGCTAGCCTAGGCTAGAGCTTTTCCAGGCTAGGAAATCCCACTTGCTTTCGATAGGCTACACCTGCCTAGCCTAAAAGACTCCGTGCCATGTTCTAGCCCTCTAGGACCGTCCTTCCTGCCTAGATGAGAGTGGCCTTAGGAACCAGGAGGGAATCTGGGCCAAACTGGGCCAAATTTCACCCACGAAACCAAGTGGACACCCCGTGGCCAAATTCGCCCCTTACCTTCTACCAGCGGACACACGGATCCTGTCGCAAACCACCACCACGACCAAGAAGGGGGAAACTTATGCTACGATAACGACGACTAGGAAGCGATTAACCCGTTCCATCAAGGTCTCTCTCTCTCTCTCTCTCTCTCTCTTACCACACAATTCGTCGTGACCTCGTAAATTCCTTGTGCACTTCTCTCTCTCCTCCGCGACGCCCTATTCACCCTCAACATATACGCACACGCCCTTCGGAATAAAAAAAAACCCTCCTGCCGAAGGTGGCCGCGACTCCCTTCCACGGGGGCGAAAAGAAAGTCGAAACGAGAAAAGAAAGTTAAATATTGACCTTCGCTCGTCTGAGACGGACCTGGGAAACCTAAACCTATGCACGAAGGGGGCCAATGTGTCGCACTATTTCCGCCCGAAGGGGAGGCCCCTCGGCGGCCCGCCGTCGCCCAAACGCCAGAGAAAAGGGTCGAGACGACGACCCGAAAGCACCGTACCTCCACTGAATCTAGGCTGTCATCTAAAAGAGGTTCAGTCTCCATCGCCGCTGACAGAACTCGGGAGAGAAAATCTCCTCCTCCATTCGCTTGACAATAGACGCGAGACTCCCGCGGCCGACTTGGCAAACAGAAGACAGTCGGGCGCCGCCGGTCGACGCCGATCCCCCCGCTCGCGGCATCGCCGACCCTTCCCTCCCTCATTCCGTCGTCTCTACGGCATTAAATCCTAATTTATATTAGTCACTCGGAATCGTTTAGGACCAGGTTGGGACCCAGGAAGAGACCCCAGGAACTGTGACGTCACGGGAACAAAATGATAGTGTTTTGGAGGCGCGGAAATCCACCGCTGGTTTCAAAATAATTATAAATGTCACAATATTTTCTCCCCCCAGCTCGAAAAGATCTCGCTCGCGTACGCATTCGCAACGGATGGGATCGTACTGCGTATTTACCCATTCACTGCCCAATTTACAGCGACTTCGCGACTATACGAAACACCTATGAGTTTCTATCACGTCACCGTGACATTTTTTATATATACGCAAACACTAAGCTACCAGTTTCATTTAATACCCAATTCGCTCTACCTCGGAAATAATACCGAAGAGGAGCTATAACTGATAAGTGATAGTCACCTGATCGACCTATTTTACTCGTTTCTTGTTTTTCACTTCCTAAATGAGGCAAGACGTGTTAAGGGGAAGTACTTTCTACTGTTCTCTCAGTCAACAAAGACTTAAATGGTCGTATTCTCGTCTAAATGCTATTTTCCAAGTTACGAGAAACAATAGTGTTACGCAGATTAGCCTATTTTCGGTTTTCCATCCCATTTTATTCCTGGTGTCGGTTAAACAAACCGCAGTAATAATAAGTTTCGGCCTACTGTTCCACTTATTATTTCTGGTAATAAAAGGTCGTTTTCTTTAATTATCTCATTTCATTAAGTGGGAGTAAACAATCTGCTTGGATTTTAAATGATATTCACGTTCAGGCTACGTGCCACTCCGTCTCTCTCTCTCTCTCTCTCTCTCTCTCTCTCTCTCTCTCTCTCTCTCTCTCGCACACATATGCGTGTCTGTACGTGTGTGTGTATGTATACATTCATACATTTTTACCGTTCAATATTACATTATTGGAGATTCATCCTTATTAGAGTTTGAACAAAATTCGACTGTTATATATATATATATATATATATATATATATATATATATATATATATATATATATATATATATATATATATATATATATATTATGTGTGAGAGAGAGAGAGAGAGAGAGAGAGAGAGAGAGAGAGAGAGAGAGAGAAATAGGGAGAGGACGGATTTTGAAGTTTTGTATGATGCGGAAGGCAGAAGATGCTCTGTTGAATGACGCAAGACTGGCCAGAGTTATCGGAAGGTTACGAATGCTTGGGGATGTGATGTTAAGGTCGTAAGGAGGACAATGAAGAAGCTTAACGCTGGAAAATCCCCTTCTCCCCCCCACCGCCCCCCGCCCTCACGAATTGATGGGATTACCAGCGAGAACTGCGTTACCGTGGCCATAATGTGACTACATAAACAAAATTTGTGAAATATATTGAATTATATAGATGAGAGAAAGGCTTTGTGAGAATGAGTGAATGGAATAATTGTCCGTTGTATGAATTATAGAATATAGCTTTACTTAGCATCCCAGGGAAGGTGTATAATAACATAAGACTGATGGCAGAACGACTTATAGGAAAAGAACAGTGAGGTGATATGAGGAAGACGATGTGTGGATTTTTGATTATGAAAAACCTTGATGTGAAAAGTTAAAAAGCAGAATGAAATAAGTAGAAAATGCGCCGAAGTTTCTTCGGCGCAATCGAGTTTTCTGCACAGCCGCTACAGCGTATGATCAAGGTCACCGAAAATAGATCTGTCTTTCTGTGGTCTCGGTATAATGCTGCATGAGCCGCGGCCCATGGAACTTTAACCACGGCTGTGTGGTGGCCTATCCTATATCGTTGCCAGATGTACGATTATGGCTAACTTAACCTTAAATAAAATAAAAACTACTGAGGCTAGAGGGCTGCAATTTGGTATGTTCGACGATTGGAGGTAGGATGATCAACATAACAATTTGCAGCCCTCTATCCTCAGTAGGTTTTAAGATCTGAGGGAGGACAGAAAAAAGTGCGGAAAGAACAAAGTGCAGGCAGGCAGACAAAGCTGGCACAATAGTTTTCTTTTACAGAAAACTAAATGCTATATGTGTTAGGCATATGCCTATAAAAAAAGCTTATAATGGTACTGGTGACAAGGCAACGTGGCTGGTGTTGCCGAGAGCGATTAAGAACTGCTACAATGGAAGCAAAGCATACTGTTTGTTGGAGTATGTAAGTAGGGGAGTGACTGGTTTGGTGTGAAAGTGGCTCTGAGACAAGAATGTGTCTCACTTCTCCATGGCTGAGGGGGATCATCTTCTGAATAATAATTCAGTGTCTTTATGGACAGAGTGATACTAGAAACCAGAAAAAGAACGTTAGAAGCAGGTCCAAAATTGTGAGACAAGCAAATTGGTTGATTAGGGATAGTGAAAGAAACTGCAGGTATGAGTGAAAGAGTTTAAAAGTGTTTAGAAGAAGAACAGGTTGAGAGTAAATGCGAACAAGTGGAGGGTTGTGAGGGCAAATGGAAAGTAGGAAGATGGATGTTAATAATATGGATGTAAATATAAAGACTGATCACTGGATGAGAGGAGAGGTGTACTGCGGAATAGGCGAAGCAAAAAGGTGTACCAAGGTGCTTGCAAAAGATGGGAAAGAGACCTGAATTATCTGTAGAAGTCAAGGTGGGAAGGTATGAAGGAATTGTTGACCCAATTCTCCCTATGGAAGTGAAGTGTGGATGTTGAGTGCAAATAT
The DNA here is from genome assembly GCF_040412425.1 of Macrobrachium rosenbergii. Classification (NCBI taxonomy): domain Eukaryota; kingdom Metazoa; phylum Arthropoda; class Malacostraca; order Decapoda; family Palaemonidae; genus Macrobrachium; species Macrobrachium rosenbergii. The sequence continues at coordinate 5,470,790 of NC_089750.1, read as the reverse complement.
AACAAAAAGTTCAAACTGTTGAGATGAGCTGTTCATGTATAATGAACGGGATAGGAAGAATTTATAGCATGAGAAATGTATAGTTACATAAAAGAAGAGGTTAATAGGCTAGTGTAGGTAGATGGAAGGATCAAAGCACTGAGATGGTTCGGATATGCAGAAAGAATGGACGAAGATATGTTGGTGGAACGAACGTATAATTCAGAGGTGTTGGGGGAAGGAGGAGAATAATGCCTAGAGGTTTCGGATAGGAAAGACCACACTATTCAGGGAACAGCTTTTTCCTATTTGCTTTTAAATCCTTCATCTAACTGTTTCTTGACAAACACTTGATCCACACGCTCTTTTCCGTGGTCAAATCACAATATCTTGCCTTAACAATCCTGCTGTCATGTGTCTTACCTCCTCAGTCAAAATTCTACTTTACGGCTTCCATTGGATATTTACTAAATAATATTATGGAAGAGTTTATATTTATTTATATGTATACTGTATTTGTGTGTGTGCACATATACACACATACATTAAATATGTATATATTGTGTACATATACTGTACACACATACATTACATATGTATATATATGTATGACATATACTATACATATATATATATGTATGTACTGTACATATATATGTATATATGTATATATATATATATATATATATATATATATATATATATATATATATATATATATATATATATACATACATATATGTGTGTGTGTGCGTGCATGAAAAAAGTGAGAGAGAGAGAGAGAGAGAAAAAAAAAACCAAGACAATTAAAGCCGCTCGGCACAGAGCAGTTCACTCTATGACCTTTTGGGCGCCACCGCAGATATAGTAAGTAAGCAGCGAAGGGACACCTTATTTTCGTAACCAGGCCGCGGAAGTCTGCTCCGGGTATATGGACCATTTCGGATAGGACCCTCAAAAAGAGAGAGAGAGAGAGAGAGAGAGAGAGAGAGAGAGAGAGAGAGAGAGAGAGAGAGAACTGTCCTTGTTTTAGTGGGTCCTTGTACATCCTAGACTGAAGATAACCTTTCCTTATGGGCGTTCATTGGTAGTCACACTCAGTTGGTCTTCGCCCTGGGGGCGGAGGGGGGCGAGGGTTGTGCCTCAGTGCAACCTTACGCGGTGTACTGTAGGCATTACTTAAGGTTCTTTGCAGCGTCCCATCGGCGCCGAGCTGCAACCCCTTTCATTCCTTTTACTATACCTCCGTTCATATCTCTTTCTTCCATCTTACTTTCCACTCTCTCTTTACAATTGTTTCAACACTAATTTTCAGCGCTGAATGACCTCATAGGTCCCAGTGCTTGGCCTGTGGCCTAAATTTTATATGCAGTTCAATTCAACTCAGTTGGTGTTGTACAGCTGTTGGAATCTTGTCATTTAATTAACAAAACATAAATATGAAAAAATAAAAATAAAAACAAATCCTTCGGGCCAGTCGTGTGAGGGCTGATAATCAAAGGCCAAGCACTGGGACCGATGAGGTCACTCAGCGCTGAAACGGAAATTGGCAGTAAGAAGGGTTGAAAGGTGTAACAGGAGGAAAACTTCATAGTTGCACTATGAATCATTCGGAGAGGGCAAAATCAACATGGACGAAAGAGAATATACACGCACAACTATGTCGGCCAGTCATTATCTCATTAAAATACTGGCTGTTGTTCCAGAGTGTTAATTGTCTTTTGTGATTCTTATCTGCTATCACAGTCCTCAATCAATTTCATCATTTAAACGCTTGCAGGGAATGTTCTGAAGAGGTATGTAATTACCGGTTAAATAATAATAATAATAATAATAATAATAATAATAATAATAATAATAATAATAATAATAATAATAATATAACTGACGTAATGTGGGTAGTAATGATATTAATGACATAATGCTTGATATTAATAAAGTAGAAATCACCTAAAATGATAGCTTTTGACATTAGATCAATCTGGCCTTATGCCAGCTCTGAATCTTGCCCCAGAGAGTACCTACTTTGATTACTAAAAGTGACTGGAAGGTAAAAATTACTAAAAATTACAATAAGTTACCACATTATGTAAGTATCGTCTAAACTTTGTTTAAAAACTCATTTGACACATCTTTAGGTGGTCCGCTGGCATAGTGGTTAGTGTCGTGACATGCCCCTCAGATGTCGCGGGTTCGCGTCTCCCCCGGCGCGATGAAAAATCACTGGCTCTGTATCATGATCAGTTACTGCTGCAGTGTGGGGTCCGCGGTGGGAGGGTGAAACCAACATTCTTTGGAAGCTTGAATTTCAAGTCAATGGCACCTTTGGTGTGCTTGTTCCATTTGAATAGGTTTCATCTACTGAAATAATAATTAATAATAATCTAATTAAAGTGACCTATTTCGAACAAGACTCTAGACAATGGTACCCTTACATTACAGTGGTGTGAATTTGCACAAAGCATGGGGATGCTGGCTGTGCCACTGTTCTAACGCGGAAGAGGAAGCAACCTCGTGTAGTGAAAGTTTTTTTTGCAAACGTTGCAATGTGAAAGTTTCATACAATTTACGTGTATTGTCGTTCACCCGTGCGAGGAAGGATGGTGTGTATGCATGCACGCTTGCAAAAGCATGTATGTTTATACATGTCGTATGCATAGTCCCACTTATATAAGTCTGTGTACAGTATAAGGGGATGCTTATACACAATGCATGTATTAATGTACGTAATACTTTGGACTGTTCAATGCTATTCTTCTTGGATTTTAATACTTTTTTTTTTTTAGTTTTCTGTAAAAGGAAACTATTGTGCCGGCTTTGTCTGTCCATCCGCACTTTTTCTGTCCGCCTTCAGATCTTTAAAACTACTGTGGCTAGAGGGCTGCAAATTGGTATGTTGGTCATCCACCCTTCAATCATCAACTATACCAAATTGCAGCCCTCAAGCCTCAATAGCTTATATTTTATTTACGGTTAAAGTTAGCCATAATCCTATTTCTGGCAACGATATAGGATAGGCCACCACCGGGCCGTGGTTAAAGTTTCATGTACCCGCGGCTCATACAGCATTATACCGAGACCACCGAAAGATAGATCTATTTTCGGTGGCCTTGATTATACGCTGTAGTGGCTGTACAGAAAAGTCGACTGGGCCGAAGACGGCGCATTTTTGTGCTTGTTTAATCTATTAATTAATTTACTATTTAACTTTTTCTTTTTAATAAGCGAGATCTCTTTCCGTATTTCCCTCTACTTTCCCTTACTTCTTAATGAGCACCATATTCTTTAGAAGCTTGAATTTTACGTAAAACACAATATTGTACTAATAATAATTATGAGCGTGAGACGTTTACAACGGCATGCGTGCATACTAGGACCATTTCGTCACAGATTACTCAGAAATAGTCGGAACGGATAAAACTTCTCAGAAAATAGCCTATTTCTGCTGATAGGTATAATAAAGTGGGAGTGGGGTCAATAAAAGAGGGGGGTTGGGGGTGGTGTTTGATCTCTCCGGAAGCGAAAGATCCTTCACTACTGTAAATGCTATGACAGGAGTCAGGAATAACGGAAGCAATGGGGAATTACAAAGCTGGGGGGGAGGAGAGAGAGAGAGAGAGAGAGAGAGAGAGAGAGAGAGAGAGCGGAACACGTTTTAAGTTACAAAAGCCGAAATAGTAAATATAAAAATGAGAGAGAGGGAGAAAGAGAAAGAGAGGGGGGGAGAGGGTTAGGTTACGGAAGTAACTTGCAAACAAGAGTGAGGTGCTTAATCCATGAGGAAGCAAAAGATCCATTACTAAATGCTAAGCCTTGTAAGCCAGGAATAACGGAAGTGAGAGGGATATTACAAAGTTTATTGAGAGAGAGAGAGAGAGAGAGAGAGAGAGAGAGAGAGAGAGAGAGAGAGAGAGGATCACCGAAGTAACTTGCAAATTTGCGAAGCCGCAAAGCGAGCACCGAAACGAGCAAGAATACTGCAGTAGAATGTCAAAACACGCATCATGAGACTAAAGGCGTGTCACACGAACACAGCTTCCGCATCTTTTAGCATCCCGTCGTCAAACTTTATACGAAGTAGCAAATGTCATTTTTCATATTTGTCTACAATCACAGCTGCGTATTTTCGTTGCAGCGATGACGCGCAAGCGCGAACTTACACAACGTCATTTCTGTACATCATTTTAGGCCAATCCGCGAATCTAGTTCATGGGATTAAATGAGCAGTTATTGCCTACTTGGTCCATATTTGGCTCAAAATGCTAAAAGATGCTGGAAACGTGTTCGCGTGACACTGCGATAAAGAAACTAAGACAGAGAATTCTACGCAGTACTTGTGGGAAATTGGAACAAGCTAGACTCATGTTAAGCTGTGACGATCCGTGAGGACTGACTGATATAAACATCGCAGCGTAGTAGTAATAAGTAGCAGCAGCAGTAGTAATAGTAGTAGTAGTTTAGCAACAGTATATTTCAACAATAATCTGATAATCAGAACTGAGGTCTCACTAGACCTACGGAAATAGACCGTATCTCAAATAACAAGGAAAAAACATTACATACAACATATATATTTGAAAAATGAATTGACAGCAAAGTAAATGAAACAAAAAAAAGACTATTTATCGCAAAGCACTCTCAAGGACGTTCCTAGTTTGCGCAAACAAAACATTAGACTCACGTAAGAACTCCCACGCGCATGATGAGTTTAGTGGTAATCAGCCAAACAGACTTATGAAAAGTATACGTAGAAAATGTTCCTAACCTTGAGGGAAACCTCGTGCAAGTTCTTATTGAGGCTAAATTGGCCTTCTCACTCCGGATACGATTCAAGGCTGTAGACGACAAAGAAGGTTCATTCACTTGGTTTATTCAACATACCTATGGCGCGCGAAATATTCCTCCGAGTTAATTTTCTCTCCAGGTGGTTTCAGTTTTGGGGTTATATATGAATATAAAGTTCGTGATTTTATGTTGTACATATACATTAAATATCTCAAGGATTCCTTTTGGTTTCCTTCTTTACCGATACTTATTAATATGCCGCAGGTTCGTCTCGATACTTTTTTTTTTATTCAGGCCTCACCTAGATAACCCATTTCCTTGTAATTTCTTCTTTATTAATTATTATGCTTTACAGTTTACAAAAATAAAAAAAACAACCAAAATGGTTATATTATCATTGATGAAATTAAACAAATATACTGACAAAATCATCAGTTACAACTTTGTTTCATTTCCATACACACATTTCAGTAACCATCCACAATAGTTTAGCTTTCCTTCGAGCAGACGAAAGTTTCCCTTTTCATAAAGATTCTTAAATCTGCTAGTCCACACACAGAGAAAGCAGTCGCATAATATAGATGTGTTCCTGTTCTTTTTTACCTTTTACACTCAAAAGCAAGCATAAACCCCTTCAACCATACTTTAGGTTCACATAACACACCATTCATTACAAGTGCATTTCCTCGTAACTCATCGTAAAGGAATATGAAATTCAAGAACGTCTCATTACGATCACAGCAAAGGCTGAGCGAGCAAGGGCACACGAGCTGAAAATGTCTTATTTCAATATCCGGTTAACGGTTGGTTCCCCAACCAGCCCCACCATACTGCTGAAACTTCCGTTCTACCCAGCGACATAGTCGCTAGGAGACGTCGACGACAGCACCGCCAGGAGGCCACACTCGGAAACATCGCTTCCCTATTGCTCCTTGCACTTACCTGGGATTGGTTAATGTTAAAATCTGCTCTGGAGATGTGTGGTCTACATTATCAGAGTCACTGATTAACACTTTTTTCCTTACACTTCCTGTTTTATTATTATTATTATTATTATTATTATTATTATTATTAGACTAACGATGTGATACGTTTCGGAGGCTGGCTTAAATCCAATATGGGATTAAGGATGGGGATAATCTCCACCCGTCATGTTTATCAATTCTCCTTAGTTACCTGAGCTTTGAAAACAATGCGTCATAAAAGGAGATTAACGAACAGTGTGGGAAGGAGAATTTTCTCTAAAAATAGAGTGGATGAATAAGACGATTTCTTACCAGGTCGAATGGAATAGACCCAGTTACCCTACCACGCGAGGGGAAGATCCCACAGCAACACTGAGGGATGAAAATTAATTTAAGAGACAAAAGAATGGGACACCCCAGATCGAAAATTTGGTAGGCACTAGGATGTTTAATTTTTACCCATAAACAATTTTCCCTTTAACAGAGGTGGCTCCAGAAGGCGTTAACCTTCCGGTTTTCCTCAAACATTTTCTTGTGATGAGGCTGTCAGCCTATTTCCAGTCTCCAATTGGCCACAACCCCCGCTGAGGTCCCACGGTTTGCCGGACCTCCGAATAACACCGGTTTGCTGGTGATAAACTTCCGTTAGGCAGAGAAATAAATGAATACATTAGCGGAGTAAAAGCTTACATCATTCATGTATTGATCGTCTGGACCCTCTTGTGGATTCCGCTAGCCAAGCCTGGCTACGAAAAGCTCAAGTTTAAACGATTGGTAAAACATACGCATCGCTCATTAACTATTCCAGTCATGTTCATCCATCACGAGATGAGCGTCGCGAATTGTTTAAACAAGTTCTCGTCGTTTACGAAGTAATGTTCAGAGAATAATCTTATCAGAAAAATGGGCATAGGTCTAGGCTACATCAGGCACGATAGGTACTTAAGTCTAGGCTACTGCCAGGGTTTTTTTTTTTTTGTTTTGTTATTATTACTTATTTCTTTTAGTGACGAGTCTAAGAAGGGCATATTTAAACAAAATCCAGCTAGGGATGAATGAAAAGTATAAAAGAAGTTCCACAGCCTTCAAAGATAATTACAAGTACAGTTTTAAACATGAAACAGTAAGAAAAGTAAAAACTTCATTCTGCAAACGTGTCAGTCTAATGAACGTCATTTAGAGCAAAATAAAAAGAAGGCGAAAACTTTATCAGCATTTAACAAAATATATGAGAAACGTCCTACCTTGTGTATCGTATGTTAGTAATCGCTGACATCGCCGTAGCAATCGAAACGGGAAACGTCATTGATCACTTTGCCGTGAGGTTTGACTCGGACGAAGAAGAAGAAGAAGAAGAAGAACACGGAAGAAATGTCATAAAACAACAACCGCATCACCGGGAAAAATCAAGAGAAGAATAACTGCACCAAGAAAGCAGTAATGGCTCTCCCAGCCAAACTGCTCCAGAGGTAAATCATTAGGTCAAGGATCCCATTTGAATTGGAAATGAGAAGTATCCAGTTCCTCCCATCGCTCACAGGCACAGGCTGCCTTTAGCAAAACAAATGCTTGACAAGAGGTGGGTTTCTTCTTCCTCTTCTTCTTTCCGAGATTTAAGTCTTCGTCTTTGTATCGATCGCCGGGCCATCGGTCGCGGAGGAGAGAGAGAGAGAGAGAGAGAGAGAGTGAGTGAGGCAGTGATTCGTTAACAGCGGAAACGTGTGATAGCACGCGGTCCAGATGCATGAGTCATGATTATTTTGGCGAATGGTAAAATGCCCGTGATTCATTCTCTCTCTCTCTCTCTCTCTCTCTCTCTCTTCAAAGGTTGACATACTCTTTTGTAGTCTAGCGCACATGTTCATCTCTGACTGAATTCCTGATTAAGTGGATTCCGGGTTTGAGAGTAATCATTATTCATTAGTACCGCATTTAACCTGCTTTTTATTAGCAACACCCTCTCCCTTATTTATATATATATATATATATATATATATATATATATATATATATATATATATATACATACATACAAATATATACGGCAATACATGTTAGGCTACGCATCCAGTAGGCCTATGGTCAGGGCGCTTAGACCGATAACAAAACCCAAAATCGTTCAATTGTCTGTTGGAGCAACCAAGTGCAATTGACACAGAGAGATGACTGTGGCGTTGCATTCATCACGGACGAGGAAAAAAAAAAACGGGTTATTAGAGGTCAGGAAGGGTGATGAACAGGAAGTGGGTCTCACCAAGGAAGCGAGCGGGCGGGCTGGCTAGGCTAATCCAGGGGTGTGAACTCGAATAGGAAGAATGGTTCTTGTTACGTAACAGTAACGGGAGACTGCGAGCAAACACTCTGCTAATGTATTTGTTCTGTACACCTTAAAAATTACTTATTTACACAATATCTCTGATGAACAGAAACCTTCATGACATAAAGTGATGATAAATAAATGATGTCTGCCGATTTTCATGCGGCGTTACCGTAATATAGACTTATAAATAATGCTAATCACGATTAATGGTTATTTTCCCCGTTTTTACGAGTCAGTCTATAGTTATCAGATATATCCAGTCACTATTATTAGCTTGGTCACATAATCTGAAGATGGATGACAAACGGCGCTGCCTAATGTACATATAATTATGTAAATTGCAAACTATTATCTCCACTGTATCGATTACACGACAAGCCATCAGTCCAAGTCCGAAGAATATCATTACTATTATTATCGTCATCTCCGTGGTCTAATTCTCAGGACACTCATATCACCAGCAATAATAATAATAATAATAATAATAATAATAATAATAATAATAATAATAATAATAATTCTCAATGGTAGGAAGATGGTGTTCCATTTTCATTTTGCATTTTGGGATGGGGTTGCTACCCCTATGCCCTATTTCACAATGACGACCATCAACCAGAGCCGTCTATTCACCGGGTAAATTATTTGCCGCTTAAACCCACAGAAGCACAATACAGTTCAACAGAACTCGCCCATGCCGCTCTGTCCCCGCCTGGTATTCAAAGTCAAATCCAGCCCGGGTTCTCTCGCTAGAGGCGATTATCTTAACCACTTAATCTTACTTAAATTTGAATGTGTTTATAATTATATATGATCTCTACAGACAAACGCACCATTACTGCACATACCTGCTTCCACACACAACGGGCTCCCGGTCTATAAATGGAAAGGTGTTCTGTGCATCAGCGAAAACTAAATGGGGGGGGAGAGAGAGAGAGAGAGAGAGAGAGAGAGAGAGAGAGAGAGAGAGAGAGAGAGAGAGAGAGAGGGCACTGGCGTGTAAAAGCACAAGAAGACATAACGTGACAAATCACGTCTAACAACGACGCGTGGGTCAGGGAGGGAGAGAAAGCGCGAGCGAAGGGGAACGGGAAGAAGAAGAAGAAGAAGATTAAGACAGTTAGTTAGCCGTAGGGGGAAGCTAGACACGTGAAGCACAGGGTGAGTTCTGTCTACTGCTCGTCTGTCTGTCTGTACGAATTGGTAAGGAAAAGAGAGCTTCAGCTGGGTATATTCCGTTATATTTTGAGGAGACGCAAAGCTTTGTTCTCCTGTAAATCACTTGGTCGTATCTAAGCTTATTTAAAGAGAGAAACAACAAAATTATGTAGGCGGACATCAGTTTTTATTAAGAAACCCAAATTAGGGCCAACAATTCATTTTTATTTGAACTGGCATGTCAACCTAAAGTTACATGAACGAAATAGACTAATACACAGATATCTACTCGAAACGAAAAAGAGTGTGGACACAAGAGATGATAAATACAAAAAGTAATATTAAACAACTTTTCAAATACCATAACACTGTAATTCAGAAAGGGAATGTGGATGACATTCTCGCCTCAAAATGAACTGTCCAAAGTTTGAATACTCGACAAAGCTTATGAAATAATTAGTACTTCATAATTATAACTATTCAATGCGAACGTAATTTCTCATCATCTTCGTTTTAACGTGCTTTTTTCTCATCTAAAAGACAGAAATGCCATGCCCAAACATGATGAGCTTTCACAGAAGAGAATACATTTGTTATAAGTCAATTTTATGCAGAGAACAAGACACTGGTTGAGTGTACTGTACCCTCCAGAGATAGACCGATAGACCTCAAACGCACGAGTTTTTAAACCGGTTTTTTGGCCACCATCCGGCGTGAGACAATTAAATATAACATACGTTATGATTCAGAGGCCACGAAAAAGAAACTCTGACCACACAGTCAATTAAGGTAAAGAAACGATAGAAGGGAATAATGAGATTCCCCACATGAGACTATAGGCTACGGCTCTTGGTTCTTACTTTGTACACCGTGTAAATCACATTTAGGTAAGCTGAATTTCTATTGATCTAACTTTCCATAACCTTACTTTATGACGAAGACAAGGTGCTCGTGATGATGTTCAGTTTATTGTAAATTGGAACTGAAAATGAGTGATCATTCTTGTTAGAATAAAAAGTGAACACTTGTCAAGAACATAACAGAGTCTGCATAGTTCGGACAGTGTTTAGCTTGGAAACTTTATCGTGTGTTCGATGAGTTAATATCGGCACACCATTCACAGGTCTGGGTCATATATCCTTTAAAAATTTTGCTCAGTTGCGATCCATATTCTTGAAAATTGAACAAAACAAGCCTTCCTAGATATTTCATGTCATTAATATTGATATTTCTTACGATGCTTAGGGTGAGTCTAATTCTCCTCACCCGCTAATCTCTCTCTTTCGCGTTGCCGCTTTTTACTATTTCAGAGGAAGCTACATCTGGCCGTATCTCTACTTTCAAGTGGTCTTATTCATCCGTTTTCCAACACACTTTACTGAAATCCATAGCTGATGCTCGTTAACCAACTTAATGAGCATCATTAAGTTTCTGACTTCAGTGACTAGCTAGCCTTCGGTAAGGCAGTGGACCAGCCCGGATAACCTTTTTTTAATCACCTTATTTGGTACTTTTATTTTCTCCCCATCAACGCTTTTATGGGGCATAAAAAGACATGATAAGTACGATAAGAGTATCACATTGGTAAAGAGGATGTCATTTAATGGAATGTAGCATTCTCTCTCTCTCTCTCTCTCTCTCTCTCTCTCTCTCTCTCTCTCTCTCTCTCTCTTCGTAACTTTGTATTGACTTTTTTTTTATCGAGGGGAAATTGTATATATATATATATATATATATATATATATATATATATATATATATATATATATATATATATAGAGAGAGAGAGAGAGAGAGAGAGAGAGAGAGAGAGAGAGAGAGAGAGAGAGAGAGACTCACACTGAGTGAGGATCTTTACTTTAGAAAAAAAACGGAAGAAGAAGAAGTGGAAGACAGATCAATAACAGGGGGCCTTTATAATCATTATGTTCCTCAACGCCTTTTCTTCTCATCTCCTCCTCCTCCCCCTCCTGCTCCTAGGGAATTTCCCTACCTCTCCACTCTCTCTCTCTCTCTCTCTCTCTCTCTCAGTAGCGCACGAGCATTACCTTGTTATAGTTTTGACGCTGCGTGATTGACAACTCTTTTACGTACTTCTGGGGACGTTGATTGTTCCTTTTTCATGTTTATAGTTAGTTTCATTCTGTGTATTTTTCTTTGTTTATTGTCTTATCATTCTCCTGTCTTCCTGTTCGCATTTCCATTTCTGTATATTTTTATTTTTATGATTGGATATTTCTCCATGTTTCATGCTTAGACTCTGAGATCTATAAATAGTTTAATGAGGTGACTCTTGTTATGCATTTTGTTCATCAGGTAAAGCTCTCTCTCTCTCGCTCTCTCTCTCTCTCTCTCTCTCTCTCTCTCTCTCTCTCTCTCTCTCTCTCTCTCTTTCTAGTTATACTACTCTTGATACTATTCTGACAAGATATTTTCCTCTCTCTCTCTTTTCTCTCTCTTCTCTCTCTCTCTCTCTCTAGTTATACTACTCTGATCTCTCTCTCTCTCTTTTTCTTTCTAGTTATACTATTCTGATACTTGCACAAGATATTTTTCCTTCTCTCTCTCTCTCTCTCTCTCTCTCTCTCTCTCTCTCTCTCTCTCTCTCTCTCTCTCTCTAGTTATACTACTCTGATACTTGCAAGATATTTCTTTCTCTCTCTCTCTCTCTCTCTCTCTCTCTCTCTCTCTCTCTCTCTCTTTCTTTCTAGTTTACTATTCTGATACTTATACTCTCTCTCTCTCTCTCTCTGATACTCTCTCTCAAGATATTTTTACCTGCAAGATATTTTCTCTCTCTCTCTCTCTCTCTCTCTCTCTCTCTCTCTCTCTCTCTCTCTCTCTCTCTCTCTCTCTCTCTCTCTCTTTCTAGTTATACTACTCTGATACTTGAACAAGACATTTTTCCTTTCTCTCTCTCTCTCTCTCTCTCTCTCTCTCTCTAGCCTGGCGTAGGACACCTAGGAAAATCACAGGATGCCCCGACATCCTCCCGCAGGTGAGAGATCATGGACGTCGCTAGGATATCCTACTTGAGCGAAAGGGGGACGAGCGACGAAGGACCTCGTTAGCGGCCGAGGGTTCCTACGGTCCGCTGAGCAAGTATCCTACCGCGCCTTTATCATCCAGGGACTACAGACCTCGTTATCATCATTTTAAACTTGTTTAGGGGGCCGGAGTCTTGCTGTGGAATGTCTTTGAGGCCGGAGTCCTGCTGTGGAACGTCTTCGGGGCCGAAGTCCCGCTGTGGAATGTCTTTGGGGTCCAAGTCCCGTTGTGGAATGTCTTTGAGGCTGAAGTCCTGGTGTGGAATGTCTTCGAGGCCGAAGTCCAGCTGTGGAATGTCTTTGGGGCCGAAGTCCTGCTGTGGAATATCTTTGGGGCTGAAGTCCCGCTGTGGAATGTCTTCGGGGGGCCGAAGTCCCGCTGTAGAACTTCTTCGGGGCCGAAGTCCTGCTGTGGAACGTCTTTGGGGCTGAAGTTCCGCTGTGGAATGTCTTTGGGGCCGAAGTCCTGCTGTGGAATGTCTTCAGGACCGAAGTCCCGCTGTAGAGCTTCTTCGGGGCCGAAGTCCTACTGTGGAACGTCTTTGGGGCCGAAGTCCTGCTGTGGAACTTTTTCGGGGTCGAAGTCCTGCTGTGGAACGTCTTTAGGGCCGAAGTCCTACTGTGGAACGTCTTTGGGGCCGAAGTCCTGCTGTGGAACTATTTCGGGGTCGAAGTCCTGCTGTGGAACGTCTTTAGGGCCGAAGTCCTGATGTGGAATGTCTTCAGGGCCGAATTCCTACTGTGGAATGTTTTCGGGGCTGAGGTCCTGCTGTGGAATGTCTTTGGGGCCGAAGTCCTGCTGTGGAATATCTTCAGGGCCGAAGTCCTGCTGTGGAACGTCTTCGAGGGACCGAAGTCCCGCTGTAGAACTTCTTTGGGGCCGAAGTCCAGCTGTGGAACGTCTTTGGGGCCGAAGTTCCGCTGTGGAATGTCTTTGGGGCCGAAGTCCTGCTGTGGAATGTCTTCAGGACCGAAGTCCCACTGTGGAGCTTCTTCAGGGCCGAAGTCCTACTGTGGAACGTCTTTGGGGCCGAAGTCCTGCTGTGGAACTTTTTCGGGGTCGAAGTCCTGCTGTGGAACGTCTTTAGGCCGAAGTCCTGATGTGGAATGTCTTCAGGGTCGAATTCCTACTGTGGAATGTTTTCGGGGCTGAGGTCCTGCTGTGGAATGTCTTAGGGGCCGAAGTCCTGCTGTGGAATGTCTTCAGGGCCGAAGTCCTGCTGTGGAACGTCTTTGAGGTCGAAGTCCTGATGTGGAATGTTTTTGGGACCGAAATCGTGCAGTGGAGCATCTTCAGGGCCAGAGTCCCGCTGTGGTGCATCTTTGGGGCTGAAGTCCTGATGTGGAACGTTTTCTGGGCCGGAGTCCTGCTGTGGAATGTCTACGGGGCCGAAGTCCTGCTGTGGAACGTTTTGGGGCCGGAGTCCTGCTGTGGAACGTCTTTGGGGCCGAAGTCCTGATGTGGAATGTCTTTGGGGCCGAAGTCCTGCTGTGGAATGTCTTCGGGGCCGAAGTTCTGCGGTGGAACGTCTTCAGGGTCAGAGTCCTGCTGTGAAATGTCTTCAGGGCCGTGGTCTTGCCTTGGAACGTCTTTGGAGCCGAAGTCCTGCTGTTTAATGCCTTTGGAGCCGAAATCCTGCAATGGAACGTCTTTGGGGCCGAAGTCCTGCAGTGGAACGTGCGACCTGATGTCCTTTAGTTGCCCAGGTCCAAGTGAGACGAGAAAAATGGGAGAAGGAAGGAAGGGAGGGAATAAGGAAGAATGGTTAGGCTCACTTACGTAGGAAGCCATAGAACTGCTACTTAAAGGGAGATAAGTTGAGTCAGGTGAAACAGGAAGGGTTATTGTACCTACTCCTTTTATTTCTCTTCTCATTCTCTCCGGAATAGAGCTTTGAAATTCGGACTACAATAGAGACACGACGGGACAAAGAACGTTCCAAAGCAACTCTTAATCTCTGCAGCGGCCTCTACGCAAAAAAGAGGCCATATTGGAAAAATAGCCGCCATTTTGGAATTTAAAGCCCAGAAGATTTTTCTACTAGTGTGGCCAGTTGGAGTTTTCATATATTTTCTCTATTACTATTCTCATATGGATGCCTGCGTTTACAAACACCTAATAATAATATTTACAATTTGCTGTAGAATGCAATATGACACTTCACGAATATAGAAAACAGTTTTATTTTGCTAGAGAAATAACTGTATGACCATGAATATGCAGCGAGGAGGAATTGCGAGGAAATGATAAACAAGGTGAAGAGGTTTCGACGGTGCCCTTGGTGCGTAAAACAATTTCGGACGAATATTTAAGGGAAATCACTCGGTTTCCTGCTTTTGGTTACGCTGGCGCATGCGCGGCGTTCACTCGCGTTTCTTGCATAAGCGGCTAAATTATTAGCATTGCTGAATGAATGTGGCAGTTGTGAAGGCTACTAATATCATCGCTGCTGCTGCTGTTGCTGCTAATAATAATAATAATATTAATAATAATAATAATAATAATAATAATAATAATAATAAAGTTGCGAAGGCTATTAATAATAATAATAATAATAATAATAATAATAATAATAAAGTTGCGAAGGCTGTTATATCGTTCATATAATAATAATAATAGTAATAATAATAATAATAATAGTGTTGCAAAGGCTATTAATATCATCGCTATTATTACGACTACTTCTATAATAATAATAATAATAATAATAATAATAATAATAATAATAATAATAATAATAGTAATAGTGTTGCGAAGGCTATGGTATCATTGCTATTATTACGACTACGTCTCTATAATAATATAATAATAATAATAATAATGATAATAATAATAATAATAACAGTGTTGCGAAGGCTATTAATATCATTGCTATTATGACGACTACTTCTATAATAATAATAATAATGATAATAATAATAATAATGAACTGAATAGTGATTATGTCGCGCACGATGTAGTATGAAGGAATAGCCCAGTCTTTTGACCTTGGAAGAGGCGGCACCCAGCCAGGGTCATGAGCGGAAATTTGGCACGCTCGCTGAATTTGAGCATTTGTGCCCAGTAGCCCCTATAGACATTAGCCCTGACTGGGCAGGAAATGTGGCTAACTTGGGTAAAGGCTGCTACCCAACACGAAAAAAAAAGATATATATATACATATTGCACACACACATATATATATATATACATATATATATATATATATATATATATATATATATATATATATATAAATTTACATATATATATTCATATATGTATACATATACAAACATATAGGCTATGTATGTATATATACATATATGTGTATATATATATGTATGTATATATATATATATATACATATATATATATATATATATATATATATATATATATATATATATATATATATATATATATATATATGGTAATTTATTGTCCTCTAAACGTGGCGTCCAGGTAGCTATTAACCACCTTTTACAATCAGGGAAACCACGGGCGAGTATTTACGCAAAGCCGTGAATAGAAGTGTAACGAAACCTACTACCAGCGTGAAGTTAGGCGTCGCGATCGCCCGTGCAGTCCTTTTTATTTTTTCTTCTCATTTTTCCGAAGCCGTCGCGATTTTTTGTCACAATCTCTGACCTTCGGGAGAACAAAGTTATGCACTCACAGATAACGCGTTTTGCCGAAAAGTGGAAAAAAGAAACATAACAGGCAATGAGAATAATTCTCCCGCCACAAACTGCTCTTCCTGTTGGTAATTTCTTCTTGAATCTAATTTATAGTGTGGGATAAGTTCGTTGGCCGTGAATAAAACCAACGCCAAAATAAGACCTCTCTCTCTCTCTCTCTCTCTCTCTCTCTCTCTCTCAAATTTACGATAACGCTACTAAGTTTTATGTGATTGTGACAGAGTTAGTACTAAGGTCAGACAATAGTCACTGAGCAACCACTTTCTAATGGGGTGGGTCTAATAGGTGAAGTCACAGTTTTTTCTTTTTTAAGTAATATTAAGACAGTTAGTTCACTGGCATGTCAATTCGTATGGCCCAATGGGCGTAAATATCTATATACTCACAGAAATTATGCTGTGTTCTGAAATACTGTTTAGTACTAACTAGGCCAATTTTTGTGTTCAGCATCTCAATTCACTCCAGACAACATTTTATGTTTTCTGACGATTAGGTTCAAAAGAAATCCGTTTAAAATGAATTCAGAAACAAATGTATCAGATGGAAAATTCAAGGCATACTTAGAAGCCTTGACCTTTGCAGATCAAGTGAATTTACCGTGGAGAGTTGCACAATCGCAAAAAAAAAAATGTCTTGCATGTTTCAGTTCAAACGAGTTACTGTTAGAATGAAAAGGATAGGAGCCATGAAATAATAGATTAAAAAAATATTCAACTTACAAACACCAAACTAAAGAAGAACAGTGAGACTAATCTTAGTCTTCTTCTGAGCTTAATCCCTAGTCGAGGTTGCTATTTATAATGACCCTTCTCCAGCTGTTTCTACATAGAAAGGCTCATTTAACAATTACTTTTGACAGACGTTTCCTGACTCCAAACTCCCTATTTATCCGGACTTGGGACCAGCCCAGAGTTGGGCTGGCTTGGCCAAGTGGCCGCTAAGTATGACGTCAACCTTGACACTGACCTAACACTGGTCTCAGTAGGCAGAAAAGCCTCGAGAATACCAGGCATATATGCTAGATGACCTGAACGGCATTCCGGAGTCAAAAAATTATATATGAACAGGGTATAATTGAATGAAGAATCAGACATTGTCCTGCTAATCCGCCTAGCAATTATTGGTTTCTAGTAGGCCTATCCAACACAACTTGAATAAGAGAACCATTGAAAAAGATTGGCAATTAGACTTAAGTCTGCCATCGAGTAAGGGAATCTATCCACAAACCTGAAACAAGGGGATGTTGGTTGTCATCAGCCAATCTGTAAACAAGGTAACAAGAAGAATTACATTGGAAGATGAAGTTTTTTCAGCAGAACGACTATAGTACTAGTTCCAAAAAAAAAGTTCTCTCTCTCTCTCTCTCTCTCTCTCTCTCTCTCTCTCTCTCTCTCTCTCTCTCTCTCTCTCTCTCTTATTGCAACACCATAGGCATCCTTTTGGATGTTTTATCTTGCCTTTGCCAAGAGTTGACAAAACTTTCCAAGTAAATCCATTTCCACAAGCAAAGAAAAAACGAAGAAAAGGCTTCCTAAACACATTCAAGACAGGGGTACCAACCAGTCTGCCACCATCTCAAAGCTGGGGTACCAACCTAACACTTTGTGAAAAGAAAACGAAGAGAAATTTCCATGAAACTGCGTGTACATCTAAAAGGTTGGGCGATTTCATTATTCTTTGCTGATATTTATTGACAAATCTATGCGCCATGCGCTTACAAAGGAAAGGATTAGTTTGTCTTAACTAGGACAATAATAATGAACATATATACAGCAAAAGCTGTTCAGTTTCTGGGATGGACAGCCCAGCTACCCTTATTATGCTTTCCAGCACTGGTAGGGAGAGAGAGAGAGAGAGAGAAAGTGGTGTCAGACCGGTGCATTGGTAGGAGACATTTCTAATACGAATATAAAAAATAATGTCGACCTTATAGACAAACTGAATAGTCTGAATTTGAAATTTGATTTTACTATGGTTAGTTTTGATGTTGTCTCTTTTTTTTACAAAAGTGCCGGTTGATGATTTACTGGAATTTTTAGAGGAAGAATTAGTAAGTTATGACATTCCCTTAACTGTAGCAAACCTCACAAAACTTATAAGGTTATGTATCAAAGATAGTAAATTTTGTTTCAATGGGGAATTTTTTGTACAAAAGTTTGGTATGGCTATGGGTAATCCCTTATCTCCTGTCCTTAGCAATATTTACATGGAATTTTTTGAGACAAAATTCTTACCAAGAATTTTGCCCCGAAAAGTTATATGGTTTAGGTATGTAGATGACATTTTTTGTATCTGGTCAGTTCACGAAAATCTCCAGGAATTTCTCGTTAAGCTAAATAATTTAGTCCCTTCTATAAAATTTACTGTAGAGGAAGAAAGAAATTGTAATTTGAATTTTCTTGATGTAACTGTCCATAGACATGATAGAAATTTCACCTTTTCAGTCTTTCGAAAATCAACTAACATTGCCTCTTTTGTTCATTATTATTCCAATCACCATCAGAATGTTAAATTCTCTGTTTTTCTGGAATGTTCTTAAGGGCTTTACGTGTTTGTAGCCCGCAGTTCATTGATGCTGGGATCAAAACTATTTATGATATTGCTTTGAAACTTAAATACCCAAGGACCTTTGTAGATGTAGCATGGAAAAGAGCCAGGAAAACATTTTATTTAACTAATAACAAACTTGAATTCAGTAAGCATAATATTCTCAAATTACCGTATGATGAAAGGTTTTTACAAATTCCTAAAATTTTAAAGCTTTTCAACATAAATGTTGTTTTCAGTCATTTTAATGTTAAGTGTTTAGTGATAAAAATTCTCCTAAAGATGTTTCTGGCTGCATCTATGAAATTCCTTGTAAAAATGTGATAAAATATATTATGGACAAACTGGAAAACCACTTTCACAAAGAATCAAACAACACCAATATTCTGTGAGAACTGGCCAAATATCGGATGCATTATTCGTACATATGAGAGATTTTGATCATCCTATTAACTGGAGTAAAGCAAGACCTTTAGTCCCGTGCAATGACACGGTTAAAAGGAATATCATCGAATCTTGTTTTATTAAGTCAAATAATGAAAGTGTTCTAAATTTAAGTCTTGGTTTATTTAAACTTGATGCTTTAATAATTAAAAAAGTTGTTGATAAATACAAGCAAAATTAATAAACATGTTTCTGCAATTTGAATGTGTAAGAAGTCGCTTGCCTTATGGTTAAGTATATATTTGGATTAGTTTTTGACCGCGTGATCCCGGATTTACCGTGGATTAACCTTTTCTGTTTAACCCCTGGCAATTAACCATCTGGTATTCAAGGTTATACATGTTTTTGGATTTTGTAAGCCTAAACTTTAGTATTTCTTTTTGTGTGGTCTTAGGTTCAGTTTGTGATAGCTCGATCCGGGATTATCCTGGATTAACTTTCTGTTTATTACCCTTTGACAACTGACCATCTTGTATTCTTGTTCTTTTTGTTTACTTTGTAAAGACTTCTTCATATTTTTGTCTCATTCGTATTTGATGATGCGTCAGTAAACGTGAAAGCGCTTGGTACTACTGAACTTCTGCCTGTCTTTTTCCTGTAGGATTCGCTTTATATATATATATATATATATATATATATATATATATATATATATATATATATATATATATATATATATATATATATATATATATATATATATATATATATATATATATTTATATATATATACTATATATTTATTTATATATATATATATATATATATATATATATATATATATATATACTTATATTATGTATATATATATAATATATATATATATATATGGGCCTTTAAATAAGCAGATCTCACTGGGGGCATCCTCGCCAACAGAGCTTCGTTGAATGGGGTTTATTTTTGCCAGGGGTGGACCCTTCCCCCATTCTCAGCTCCATCGGCTAGCCAAGAGAGATGGAATCTTCAGTAGAAAACAGATTTCTTGACAGTCCAAAATGCAGCCATTTCTCTGCTCACTGTTGGAAACGTCTGGTTCCTTGATGACATCCGCAATCCAGTCAGTCCTCTGCTACAGACAGGAAACTTTCGATCTCCAAATGCCACGACGGTGAAATACAGCGACTCCTTCGATGTCTTGGTGCCCCCTGCCGTACTGGGATCAAATATTTTGCATATATAAAAGGCATTGAACTTACGGGTTTTTACGCCGCGCCAGAGGTTGCCACTAGAGTATATGCAAGAATTTGATCCAGTATGCACTTTATGCCATATTTTGCATATATAAAAGGCATTAAACTTACGGGTTCTTACGCCGCGCCAGAGGTTGCCACTGGAGTATATGCAAAAATGGAATCCAATATGTAAATTCAAATAAAACATATTTTGCATATATATGGAGGAAAACGGGTTTTGCGATATTCCAATATCAATGCAAAATAATGGGTCCACTATTTTGCATATATAAAAGGATTAAACTTACGTTATTTTTACGCCGCGCCAGAGGTTGCCATATTAGAGTATATGCAAAAATGGGATCCAATATGCACTGCATAACCCATATTTTGCATATATAAAAGGCATTAAACTTACGGGTTTTACGCCGCGCCAGAGGTTGCCACTAGAGTAATATGCAAAAATGGGATCCAATATGCAATGCATCAGTACAGTTCACATATGAAGTGGGCATGATCTATAACGTCGGGGTTCTTACGCCGCGCCAGTGGTTGCCTTCCTTAGCATAACCAGTGGGCATTGATACCCCATCCAGAGGGTATCATGTGGCAGTCGCTGTAATCTCTTCTTCGCCTAGGGATTCTTCCACAGCTGTGTCCAGGAATGATTTCCATCAAGCTTTCTCAGCATCAAAGTCCTGTCTTCTTTCTTCCACTAGCAAACCAGCCGTCTTCCTAAAATTGCGGAGTCCTCAAGTGACAGAGTTGATCTTGTAGAGATTTTTGACCATTTTAGCGTCTTCCTCCAGTCTTCGGAGTCTGGCTGCAGACTCCATCCTCATTGTCTTATGTACGTCTTCTGTACTTAGAGGCTTCTTGATTGCTGGAGTTTTAGCCAGGGCTTTTGCGCGTCTCTTGGTAGCAGCTGAAGGTTGCGTCTGTGCCCTGATTTGACGAAGCTCTTCCTCGATGCTGTCTATCTGTCGGTAGAGGGCTTTGCAGTTGACCTGAGGTTTCCTCAGACATCGAGTTTTACCCAGAGACTTTTTCTTTTCATCTTTCTTTCCTGAGGCAGACTGTTCTTCCTTCACTGTGCCATTCGTCTTTTCTTCTTTGAGCATTTTCACTTGACTTTCCAAGGATCTGATCTTCTGATCCTTTGCGAAGTTGTCTTCCTGGAGTCTTTCAATTTCTACTGTTGCCTCCAGCTTTTCAAACTCCATCGTGTCTAGGTCCTCTTTCATCTCAGCCAGTTCCATTCCAGCTGGATTTTTCTCCTTGTCATTTCATTCAAATTTCTATTTTTCTTCTCTGCTTCAGCACTTTTCTTTTCGTTCAACAGACCAATGACCAAATTTTGCTTCTGGGAGCATTCATTCTCCAGTCGGAGAATCTCCCTATCCTTCTGGAAGTTCTGTTCTTCCAGTTTTCCTACCTCCTTCTGTGCCTCTACCATTTCCTTCTTACATTGTTCGAGCTGTTTCAAATTTTCGTCAGCTCTCTGAGAAACATTGTTGAGAATTTCTAATTTTTCTATTAAACCGTTTATCCTTACGTCTTTGTCTTCATTTTCCTTCTGCAGATTTTCAAAGTGATTCTGCTTCATTTTGTTATCTTGACGGAGTCTTTCAAGTTCTCGTTCAGCTTGTGTAGTTGGATGTATGGTCTTTCTGTTTCTATCACTTTCAATTTCCTTCAAATTTGTGATATAACGTTTCCTTTTCCATCTCGAGAACTACTGCCGTGACTTTTCCAAAATAATTATCTTGGAGTCTTTATCTTCGTTTTCCTTTGTGAGCCTCTCCGTATCTTTCTCCTTGAGGGCTATTTCTTTTCGAAGACTTTCCATTTCAGCTGGCAATGAGCAGATTTGTTTCTCCTTTTCTTGAACAAAGTCGTTCCAGGTCTCTTATGTTTCGTTCCATTGCAGTCTTCCTTCAGCCAGCCTCTCTACTTCCTCTTTCAGTTCTTCTATGATTCGAGCCTTAGCTATGTTCTCTTCCTCAAGCCTCAAGATGTTTCCATTTTTCTTAATTGCGTCGTCTGACTTTTGGTTGATTAATCGTGGCATTTCTTTCCATTCTGAATCATCGACTTCTTCATAGTCTGGACTGTCGTCTTCACAATCTGAATGATCGTCGTATTCGCAATCCGAATCATCATCTTCTATACAATCTGAGTCGTCGTCTTCTAAACAATCGGAGTCGTCGTCTACCATAGCTTGGTCCTTGTCAGTTCGAGAATCCTCCGGACGCCCAGAGTCGTCCAGAGCCATGAAATAGGTAAAGAATTGAAGAATGTCCATGCACATTTCACGAAGTATAAATACTTCGATGAATAGCATAACAAGACTGATATAAAACGTAATCCCGCGGGGAATTTAACCCCGGAGCCAAAGCACTGTTTGAGCACAGAAAGTAAGCAAGCTTAGGAACAACATCTTTTGTCAAGTACAGATTAAAACTCTTCGCTCTATCCCTAGATTTCAAAACCGACAGGTGGCGGTGTCAGGATTCCGGAGGAATTTTTTGTCTCCGAGGAAGCATATTTACATGTATATACATACATATATATATATATATATATATATATATATATATATATATATATATATATATATATATATATATATATATATATATATATATATATATATATATATGTATGTATGTATGTATATATATACATATAATTAGAGAGGGAAGAAGAATTATTCAAAATATATGACCACTCACTGAACAAAACAGCTTCTCCAGGGAATCCCCAAGAATCCCTGAAGGTGGAAGTAGCAGCTTCCTCGGAGACACAAAATTCCTCCGGAATCCTGACACCGCCACCTGTCGGTTTTGAAATCTAGGGATAGAGCGAAGAGTTTTAATCTGTACTTGACAAAAGATGTTGTTCCTAAGCTTGCTTACTTTCGTGCTCAAACAGTGCTTTGGCTCCGGGGTTAGATTCCCCCGCGGGATTACGTTTTATATCAGTCTTGTTATGCTATTCATCGAAGTATTTATACTTCGTGAAATGTGCATGGACATTCTTCAATTCTTTACCTATTTCATGGCTCTGACGACTCTGGGCGTCCGGAGGATTCTCGAACTGACAAGGATAAGCTATGGTAGACGACGACTTCGATTGTTTAGAAGACGACGACTCAGATTGTATAGAAGATGATGATTCGGATTGCGAATACGACGATCATTCAGATTGTGAAGACGACAGTCCAGACTATGAAGAAGTCGATGATTCAGAATGGAAAGAAATGCCACGATTAATCAACCAAAAGTCAGACGACGCAATTAAGAAAAATGGAAACATCTTGAGGCTTGAGGAAGAGAACATAGCTAAGGCTCGAATCATAGAAGAACTGAAAGAGGAAGTAGAGAGGCTGGCTGAAGGAAGACTGCACATGGAACGAAACATAAGAGACCTGGAACGACTTCTTCAAGAAAAGGAGAAACAAATCTGCTCATTGCCAGCTGAAATGGAAAGTCTTCGAAAAGAAATAGCCCTCAAGGAGAAAGATACGGAGAGGCTCACAAAGGAAAACGAAGATAAAGACTCCAAGATAATTATTTTGGAAAGTACGGCAGTAGTTCTCGAGATGGAAAAGGAGACGTTATATCACAATTTGAAGGAAATGGAAAGTGATAGAAACAGAACCCACATCCAACTACACAAGCTGAACGAGAACTTGGAAAGACTCCGTCAAGATAACAAAATGAAGCAGAATCACTTTGAAAATCTGCAGAAGGAAAATGAAGACAAAGACGTAAGGATAAACGGTTTAATAGAAAAATTAGAAATTCTCAACAATGTTTCTCAGAGAGCTGACGAAAATTTGAAACAGCTCGAACAATGTAAGAAGGAAATGGTAGAGGCACAGAAGGAGGTAGGAAAACTGGAAGAACAGAACTTCCAGAAGGATAGGGAGATTCTCCGACTGGAGAATGAATGCTCCCAGAAGCAAAATTTGGTCATTGGTCTGTTGAACGAAAAGAAAAGTGCTGAAGCAGAGAAGAAAAATAGAAATTTGAATGAAATGACAAGGAGAAAAATCCAGCTGGAATTCGAACTGGCTGAGATGAAAGAGGACCTAGACACGATGGAGTTTGAAAAGCTGGAGGCAACAGTAGAAATTGAAAGACTCCAGGAAGACAACTTCGCAAAGGATCAGAAGATCAGATCCTTGGAAAGTCAAGTGAAAATGCTCAAAGAAGAAAAGACGAATGGCACAGTGAAGGAAGAACAGTCTGCCTCAGGAAAGAAAGATGAAAAGAAAAAGTCTCTGGGTAAAACTCGATGTCTGAGGAAACCTCAGGTCAACTGCAAAGCCCTCTACCGACAGATAGACAGCATCGAGGAAGAGCTTCGTCAAATCAGGGCACAGACGCAACCTTCAGCTGCTACCAAGAGACGCGCAAAAGCCCTGGCTAAAACTCCAGCAATCAAGAAGCCTCTAAGTACAGAAGACGTACATAAGACAATGAGGATGGAGTCTGCAGCCAGACTAATGAAGACTGGAGGAAGACGCTAAAATGGTCAAAAATCTCTACAAGATCAACTCTGTCACTTGAGGACTCCGCAATTTTAGGAAGACGGCTGGTTTGCTAGTGGAAGAAAGAAGACAGGACTTTGATGCTGAGAAAGCTTGATGGAAATCATTCCTGGACACAGCTGTGGAAGAATCCCTAGGCGAAGAAGAGATTACAGCGACTGCCACATGATACCCTCTGGATGGGGTATCAATGCCCACTCACATATGCTAGGAAGGCAACCACTGGCGCGGCGTAAGAACCCGTAAGTTTCATGCCCACTTCATATGTGAACTGGGCTATGCATTGCATATTGGATCCCATTTTTGCATATACTCTAGTGGCAACCTCTGGCGCGGCGTAAAAACCCGTAAGTTTAATGCCTTTTATATATGCAAAATATGGGTTATGCAGTGCATATTGATCCCATTTTTGCATATACTCCAGTGGCAAACCTCTGGCGCGGCGTAAAACCCGTAAGTTTAATGCCTTTTATATATGCAAAATATGGGTTATGCATTGCATATTGGATTCCATTTTTGCATATACTCCAGTGGCAACCTCTGGCGCGGCGTAAGAACCCGTAAGTTTAATGCCTTTTATATATGCAAAATATGGCTTATGCAGTGCATACTGGATCAAATTCTTGCATATACTCTAGTGGCAACCTCTGGCGCGGCGTAAAAACCCGTAAGTTCAATGCCTTCTATATATGCAAAATATTTGATCCCAGTACGGCAGGGGCACCAAGACATCGAAGGAGTCGCTGTATTTCACCGTCGTGGCATTTGGAGATCGAAAGTTTCCTGTCTGTAGCAGAGGACTGACTGGATTGCGGATGTCATCAAGGAACCAGACGTTTCCAACAGTGAGCAGAGAAATGGCTGCATTTTGGACTGTCAAGAAATCTGTTTTCTACTGAGGATTCCATCTCTCTTGGCTAGCCGATGGAGCTGAGAATGGGGAAGGGTCCACCCTGGCAAAAATAAACCCCATTCAACGAAGCTCTGTTGGCGAGGATGCCCTATGGGTGAGATCGCTTTTGATCGTTAAAGGCCCATATATATATATATATATATATATATATATATATATATATATATATATATATATATATATATATATATATATATATATATATACATTTATATATATTTATATATATATATATATATATATATATATATATATATATATATATATATATATATATATATATATATAAGCGAATCCCACAGGAAAAAGACAGGCAGAAGTTCAGTAGTACCAAGCGCTTTCACGTTTACTGACGCATCATCGGGGTACGAATGAGACAAAAAATATGAAGAAGTTTACAAAGTAAACAAAAAACAAGAATACCAGAAGGTCAGTTGTCAAAGGGTAATAAACAGAAAGTTAATCCAGGATAATCCCGGATCGAGCTATCACAAACTGAACCTAAGACCACACAAAAAGAAATACTAAAGTTTAGGCTTACAAAATCCAAAAACATGTATAACTATTATGCTTTGCAGTTTTTCTCTTCTTTGTATTTGTTTTGCGTTGCACCACATATGAACGACCGTGTCTGTAGACTTCACTTGATAGTAACGCAGGGGACTCGGTAAGTTAGGTTGAAATTGTCTATTAATATTTTTTACTTTCCCGGAGGGGGTAAGAATTGCCACAATGGTTTTTCATAAGTTTTATTCTAACTCTACTATATCACACGGCCAGCCACCCTGGACTTAGAAATTTCTTGATGTTAAGAGAGGAGCGAGTGACACAATCCTACCCAATTTGGTTTTCAAGTAACTCTGGCTAAAAATTGATCAGAATGAACTCTGGACCTATGTTGAATAAAACTCCGCCTCCTTGAGGACGTCTACTTTACTCTTAATGGTTCAATCTTAACTCCCACTTTTATAAGGACAAATCAGGTCAATTTTGCTGACCTTTTCGCTTCATAACCTATCCTCTAACTCCTCCTTCCTTTCCCACATCTTGGAGGTTTGCTATGGTTAGTCTTCAATTTACTTGGTCCCATGACTCATCATTTTAAACTATCAACATCGTGTCTCATCTCTCTCTCTCTCTTTCATAATCCCGATCAGTGAATCTCATACTTATTCACTGCATAACATCACTCAGTCACGTCACCTACCTGCATTGACTACAATGCAAGTAGATAACCAACTCAACTTGACTATAGTCAATTACGTCAATTTCAATAATTTCTATTAACAAGCAATAACTGCAAGAAATATTATAATGCATCATAGTGCTAACACAAACAATATTTGCATGAATTATATATCAAATTTTCAAACTAAATGCAGAAAATTATGGCAAAGTAAATATATCAAATGCCTATTACTCTCTGATTATCAATCATAAATTGTAAAAATAAAAAAATCAATCATCAAATGTTCATGTAAAAGTGCAAGTCAATGGTAAACGCTATCACTGAAAATTTGGTTGTCTAGGAAGGATTCTGTCCATCATGTCCTTGATTATGGTGCAAATTTATTCAGTATCAATTTCCTAACAATTATAAAAGAAATAAAAGCAAACAGTACCAAAAGAATGACATTTATGAATGACATAATAGGAGAAATCTCGGTCTTATATGTATGAAAGAAAGTATGAACCTCTTCTAGCTTTGTGAATGTCTCCAATTCCAGTTCTGAAAGTTGAAATTCGTTAATAACTGCAAACTGATGTACACTTTTACTGAAATTCAAACTGTATGTCGTGAAAACTGTTGGTTTGTAATACAAATTATGTAAAATGACCAGTTCACAAGCAGATGAAAATGAGTGTACGTTAATGAAAACTACTTCTGTTTTGTTTGACTTACAGTCAATCTTAGCATTCAATCTGTTTGCTGAGAACACAAAAATTTCATCATCAATGATTTGAGCCTTGAAAGTTTCTGTAAACGGTATATATTTACAATGGTTCTTACCATTCTTGTTGTTTACAAGATCATCTAGGCAATGAAGAGCACTCAATGGTTCATAGAATTTCACAATGTTACAAACATATACACCATCATTAAGCATGACACATTCCCTGAATTTATGTTCGGGAATTTCAGTCACTAGGAAAGAATCATGCTGCAAGGCAAAGTGTCGAATTGTTCCTTCTAGTACAATGGACTTATTATCTACTACCATTGGGAATGGATAGACTGACATCAATGAGTTGACGTCTGGATTGTTGAAAGGATCACTAGTATGATTTGATTGGCTATCACTTTCACTGTTATCAGGCCATAATAGTCCACTATATTTTCTACTAGTGGCTTCAAGTGATTGTTCACAACACATTTCTGAATAATGGCTTCAATTTCACTAGGGGTTATCAGAAAAAGCGACAGCAGGTTTTTACCTGCCATCATGATTGCATTGAGTAATTCCTTGTATTCCAGAAGGAAATTACTTGTTTCTATGAGCAGTTGCTCCATCATTTCTGTTTGATGGATTTTAGCAATTTCTGATGAAACATTATGGAGGGCACTATTCACAAATTCTTTCAGCACTGTGATCATTTTCTGATTTTGATTGACATTTCCTATTACTTTATTATAGACAGTACCCTGCTCAGAAGCCCAATTTTCAAGTTGTGCCACTCTTTCCTTTAGCCTTTCAACGTTACCATCGGTCGCCACTCCAAAGAGATTATGTAAAAAGCGACGCCTATAAAGGGTATGAGTGATCGCTTTACTACTTTCCTTGGCATAACACTATCGATGTCCCTCTGCAACTTGGAGAGCACGTCGTACAAATTTCTATCTTGGACACTTTGTAATCCTGCCTGTATCTGATTGCTCAGCTGGACTAACTGCTCTCTCTGATCGATAATGGAGTCCGTCTGGATCTTAACAATGGCTAGGTCCTGTATCATCTTTACCTTGCCATGCTCCTTGATGATGGCTCCCTTCCTTAGTTGTACGAGTGAGTTCACAATTTGACTCACTGCCAACCACCATACAATCCATTTGCTGAAATAATGTTATCAAGCAGTAAAAATCTTATCAACTACATTTGTTTACCATTGCACTTGCCATTACCTTCTTCTCAAATTATACCTTGGGGTCATTGAAGATTCTATTTTGTTATCTATCTTATCTTTATTGGACAAATCCTTTAACTGGGTAGACGACCAAGGTTCTGAATGAACTACTTTAATGTGGTTCCAATGTACAATGGATTCTTTCAAGGTAATTTCATGCATTAACTTGAATTTATTCAACTTCAAAACTTCTAAAACTCTATATGGACCTCGAAATTTTGGTGATACTTTAATATTAGGTCCTTCAAGAACATGATTGAGTACATAAACTTGTTGTCCTACCTTTTAACGAGGGTATGGTGGATCTGTTATTGTAATACTTACTAGATTTTTATGTAACTCCTTTAATCTAGCCCTGGTGACTTTAACGGTCTCGTACGTACGTCTTGTCTTCCAAGCAATATAGTCCTCGTAGTTGTACGTACGTCTGGGTGGTGTGGCATCATCCAAAAGTGAATTTGGCATTCTCTTTTGGTAGCCATACAATAGGAAATGAGGAGTTTCTCCTATTGATTCATTTACTGTGTTGTTTAGAGTAAATTGTATGTCTTCGAGAGTCAAGTCCCAGTCTTCAGTGCTAGGGGTTACCAATGTTTTCAGAACATCCTTTATCTTTGATTTGTTCTTTCTACTGCTCCATTTGAGCTTGGCTTATATGCTGTTATTTGACATTTCTGTATTTCATAAAAGTCACACAATTTTGTTAGAATGTCACTAGTAAATTCAGCAGCATTGTCTGAGAGCAAAACTTGAGGACATGAATGTCTGTTTAAATAATTCTATCATAATAAATTTTATTGTTAAACACTTGATGCAGCATTTTGCAGTGGAACCCAAACAATTGTGTACATAAGACTAATATCAGACTTTTTCAGATTGTGAGAGAGTCCTATGAAGGAATGAGTTAGAAAAATTTGAATTTTTTTGTATAGAGGATACAGTCAACTCAGCAAACATGCAATTGAAGTAAGTACCTGATTCTCAAATTTATTTTTTTCATTTTTTTCATTCTTGGAATCATTGAATATTTTATGAATTACTATGAATAACACTTTGGACGAAGTTATCTCCCGACTGCAACAGACAAGAAGCGAAGACCAGACTCCATATAACCTAAGACCTGTACCTGAACGACTTTCTAGACCAATTGATCCTAGTTATACTAGACCCAGACGTTCTCGTAGTCAAGGTCCCCACTTAGTTTACCGAGTGCGCCTAACCCTTCAGTGGTAACCACTAACCCAATAACTTCCATTGTACCTAGAAATCCCAACATGGCGCAAGCCGCCGTAATAACCCAAGCCACTAGATTTTGTGGAACGGTAGACCCAAGTAATGTAGATAAAAGTAGATTAGAAGAATATGGTGTAAATCGATGGATAGCAGACACAGAAAGCAGAATTTCAGCTGCTGGTATCACAGATGAGAAAGAAAATAGATGAAGCACTCTTGTATGTTAGTATGGAACATGGTGATGCACATACAGTTCTGCATTCAGTACTTTTAGGAATATTACTCTGTTTAACGAATTCAAGAAACAGTGTTACAATTTTGGCAACCAGAAGCACAGAAAGATCCATGGTATAACATAGAACTTTCCATCATCAGAAATATGAGGGTAATC
Organism: Macrobrachium rosenbergii; assembly: GCF_040412425.1. Lineage (NCBI taxonomy): Eukaryota > Metazoa > Arthropoda > Malacostraca > Decapoda > Palaemonidae > Macrobrachium > Macrobrachium rosenbergii. The sequence continues at coordinate 5,440,480 of NC_089750.1, read as the reverse complement.
ACTTAGTTTTAGCCACTAGAGTAGAAGAAGCTATAGATAGAGTGACGACAGATATGAAAGCTGTAGGAATTGTTGTTGGAAGGAAGGATGAATTTGATGATGATGAAACAGATTTAGCTAGTATATCCAAGGTACTTAGATATATGTCATTAGGACCAATCTACGATGCTTTGGGTAAGGGAAGAAAGAGTAGCCTTAAAGAAGTACTGTGATAGGAAGCCAAATGATGGAATTGTACAAACCTTGATGTACATAGAAATGAAAGTAAAACAGAATTCATCAAGTAGTAGTGCAGATTTTACGGGAACCGTAGCTAGTGGAAACCCAAGAAATAATAGCAATCAGTCCAATAGAAACCAATCAGGGCAAGCTAGGTCTAGGTATCAGGGAAATAGAAATTGTTTGATAGAAATGGTGGGAACAACAATAGGAGATTTAATCAATCAAATAGAAACAATCAAGGTAGGCCGCCAAATAGAGGTAACAATGGGAATACCACTGGAACTAATGGAAATAACAGTGGAAATAACAGGACTCCTGGACAGAGGGGAGCTAGTCAAGGCCAAAATTCAGGGAATAATAGGCCACAGTTCAATAGGCAGAGACAAAGTTGTGGAAATTGTGGTTATAACAACCATACAACCCAGAATTGTAGAAGAAACAAATGGTGTTCTGAATTGCAATAAGACAGGACATTTGATCCAAAACTGTTGGTACAACAAACAGGGAAATTCTCAGGGTCTCAAAATAACCAAAGTACTCAGCCTAATAATCAGAATACCTCCCCAGTAACCCAAATCAAGGGGATTCTCAGTGACAATCACAGAGAGTGCAGCAGAAAGGTCCATCCTTACAGAAAGAAATAGTGACAGTGAATAAGGATGTGTCCTCAACAGACATTACTCTGAAGTAATGAAATAGTGTTTTCTGTAAAGAATTTTAATACGTGTCAGGAAGAGTTGCCAATCATACAAGTACACTTAGAAGGTGTACTGAGTTCCATATTGTTGGATACAGGCAGTACTGTAAGTATCATAGATAAAGGCACTTTAACAAAACATATAGGTTGTGGGCTTTCCCAAATGAGAGAATCCTATAGGACCATAAAGGGGATCGCTGGAAAGCAAATAAGGGCTATAGGCAATGTCAATTTAGAGATAGAAATTCTAAATAAGAAATATAGGGAAGAGTTTGTGGTGTTGGAAGAGAAATATTTTCCAGCTCAAGCTCTATTTTCCTTCCAGGCTATGAAAAGATGTGGAATTACACTAGATTGTAGCAATGGAAGAGTAACTATCAAGGAAATTGATAGAGGAAATGTTTGCTCTCTTGAAGAAGAGGAACAGTTTCAGATAAACTTGATCACTTTACCTGAGACAGCCTCATCTGAAGAAGTAGACATCCAACAGATAGAAATAGAATTTAATGCTAAAGGGTAGGACAGTGAGTAGAAATTCAATGATAGAAGAAATAGAAGAAGATAGACAAACTACTTTTTAAAAGCCTAGAAGCCACTCAGGAGGAATTCTCAGATAGCAGGTATGAACCTGATAACTCAAGTGCATAACATAACCTTGAATACCAGATGATTAATTGCCAGGGGTTAAACAGAAAAGGTTAATCCACGGTAAATCCGGGATCACGCGGTCAAAAACTAATCCAAATATATACTTAACCATAAGGCAAGCGACTTCTTACACATTCAAATTGCAGAAACATGTATATTAATTTTGCTTATATTTATCAACAACTTTTTTAATTATTAAAGCATCAAGTTTAAATAAACCAAGACTTAAATTTAGAACACTTTCATTATTTGACTTAATAAAACAAGATTCGATGATATTCCTTTTAACCGTGTCATTGCACGGGACTAAAGGTCTTGCTTTACTCCAGTTAATAGGATGATCAAAATCTCTCATATGTACGAATAATGCATTCGATATTTGGCCAGTTCTCACAGAATATTGGTGTTGTTTGATTCTTTGTGAAAGTGGTTTTCCAGTTTGTCCATAATATATTTTATCACATTTTTTACAAGGAATTTCATAGATGCAGCCAGAAACATCTTTAGGAGAATTTTTTATCACTAAACACTTTACATTAAAATGACTGAAAACAACATTTATGTTGAAAAGCTTTAAAATTCTAGGAATTTGTAAAAACCTTTCATCATACGGTAATTTGAGAATATTATGCTTACTGAATTCAAGTTTGTTATTAGTTAAATAAAATGTTTTCCTGGCTCTTTTCCATGCTACATCTACAAAGGTCCTTGGGTATTTAAGTTTCAAAGCAATATCATAAATAGTTTTGATCTCAGCATCAATGAACTGCGGGCTACAAACACGTAAAGCCCTTAAGAACATTCCAGAAAAAACAGAGAATTTAACATTCTGATGGTGATTGGAATAATAATGAACAAAAGAGGCAATGTTAGTTGATTTTCGAAAGACTGAAAAAGGTGAAATTTCTATCATGTCTATGGACAGTTACATCAAGAAAATTCAAATTACAATTTCTTTCTTCCTCTACAGTAAATTTTATAGAAGGGACTAAATTATTTAGCTTAACGAGAAATTCCTGGAGATTTTCGTGAACTGGCCAGATACAAAAAATGTCATCTACATACCTAAACCATATAACTTTTCGGGGCAAAATTCTTGGTAAGAATTTTGTCTAAAAAAATTCCATGTAAATATTGCTAAGGACAGGAGATAAAGGATTACCCATAGCCATACCAAACTTTTGTACAAAAAATTCCCCATTGAAACAAAATTTACTATCTTTGATACATAACCTTATAAGTTTTGTGAGGTTTGCTACAGTTAAGGGAATGTCATAACTTACTAATTCTTCCTCTAAAAATTCCAGTAAATCATCAACCGGCACTTTTGTAAATAAAGAGAAAACATCAAAACTAACCATAGTAAAATCAAATTTCAAATTCAAACTATTCAATTTGTCTATAAAGTCGACATTATTTGTTATATTCGTATTAGAAATGTTTTAACAATGGTGTAAGAGGTTTTTACAAGCCATTTAGATAAGTTATACGAAACTGAGCCTGTTAAACTAATGATTGGTCTAATAGGGTTATTGATTTTGTGCGTCTTGACTAAACCGTAGAGATATGGTAGGGAGGGGCACTGAGTGGTAAACTGTTTAATTAATTGGTCAGAGCCCTTAAAAATGGATTTAATTTGTTTGCTAAAATGAGAGTTAGCTGTCTGTGTGGGATCTGACCTCAGTTTCGTACAAGTTTCACTATCATTCAATAATGCCATTATTTTATTTACGTAGTCACTTTTATTCATTATTACCACTGCATTGGACTTATCTGCCCTTGTTACTTGCAATGTTTCTTCTTTTTTAAGGTTTTTGTAGGCCTGGAGAAATCGTACGGGAACATTTGGGGAAGAAGGCTTGGCCATAGCACCATACACAATACCTTTACAAATATTGATGTCATCAGGACACAAATCATGGCTAAATTTTTCCAAATGACAGTCAGAAACACCAAAACTTAATCCATATCCTAAAGTTTTGGTGTTTCTGACGGTAACCTAGACTATGTTAACATTTCAAAATCATTTTGTTATTTGGAAAAATTAAGTCATGATTTGTGTCCTGATGACATCAATATTTGTAAAGGTATTGTGTATGGTGCTATGGCCAAGGCCTTGTCCCCAAATGTTCCTGCAATGATTTCTCCAGGCCTACAAAAAAAAAAAGAAGAAACATTGCAAGTAACAAAGGCAGATAAGTCCAATGCAGTGGTAATAATGAATAAAAGTGACTACGTAAATAAAATAATGGCATTATTGAATGATAGTGAAACTTATACGAAACTGAGGTCAGATCCCACACAGACAGCTAACTCTCATTTTAGCAAACAAATTAAATCCATTTTAAGGGCTCTGACCATTTAATTAAACAGTTTACCACTCAGTGCCCTCCCTACCATATCTCTACGGTTTAGTCAAGACGCACAAAATCAATAACCCTATAGACCAATCATTAGTTCAACAGGCCCAGTTTCGTATAACTTATCTAAATGGCTTGTAAAAATTCTTACACCATTGCAGTGGCCACGGTCCGACTCGGAAGCAAGCGGCAGATAGCCTCGGAGAGTCATGGCCTCTGTGAGGTTGACTCATGTCATTCCTGGAGAGCTGTTGGGGAAGGGGGGTTCCCAGTGAGGAGGTAGGGGTTGGGGTGGGGGCGGTTGTTAGCAAACAGTCAGGACTGATGGGTACAAAGGAGTACAAGGTTCTGAAGCCATGCTGAGTAAATTTTTAAATAATATAATTAATACCATGAAAACACCCACATAGCGTAATATACGATAAAATAGTGAAATGATTGTCACAATATATTCATGATGTTTCAGAAAGTCCTTCACCTTACGAATTATCCAGTGTAATACTGGTGAACGCAGATTCACAAGCACACAGGTTTTATAGCGTGTGCGTGTCTCTAGAATGAATGCAAAGCATTTACTTCAGTTTATTTTGATTGCACTGTCCACCTCTGCCTTGTTGCCATAAAACCTTTGCTTTCTTTCTGCATATGAGGTGCATGATACGTCATCCTATTTTCCATATTCTTTAATCATAGTCCGTGACTTAAAATTAAATAAGCCTCTTTTTTTACTTACTACTAAAATATGAAGATATTACAACCAAAATAACAAGAAAAACATCAATTTGAATAGAAAATATAAAAAAATACTCAGTAATATCATCCCAGTCGTGCTATATTTATTATGCGAATATAATACTATTCTCCCTGCATTTTAGTACATTTTTATCTATTTATTAATTTATCATTTTATTTTTATTCTTTAATAAGTGGGATCTCTTCTTTATGTATTTTCTTTTATCTCCTCTTACTTCTTCCTAATGAACACCAAATTCTTTGACAGCTCGAATTTCAAGTCAATGGCCCCTGTGGACGTGTTCCATATGAATAGGTTTCATCTTCTGAATAATAATAATAATAATAATAATAATAATAATAATATAATAATAATAATAATAATAATAATATAATACTAATATAATATAATAATAATAATAATAATAATAATAATAATAATAATAATAATAATAATAATAATAATAATAATAATAATAAAGTTGGAAGTACTCTTGTACATTTCTTAACAATACCATAGAAGAAATATAAATACATGTCATGACATATTTGACCTAAGCGCTTACATTTACGCTCTTAAAATGTCGTAAAATAATTAATTCGGTTTAAGGGCCACCAGGCAATGCTAAATGTTAAAATGTTAAAAAAATAATTTGCATTTCTCAAGCAAACAAACACGGCTTAGTACTATAATTTCTCCACGCCCACCATGTGACTTCAGCCATCGCTTTGGTTAAAGCCAGTCTTATGCCGGCACGGGCTCTTGCTCATAAAGCAGCGTATGATTTTAGTTGAGATAGATTTTTTTGAATCTCTGGAGCAACAGCTAACGAGGGGTAAACAATTTATTCGTTGAGGAATCGTAGGGATGGTCAGCGCGTAACCAGTTTACAGCGGACAAACTAAGCTATTGTGTTTTCCAGGATTGTGTTAACCGTCGTCTTTATGTTTCTGGTGGATTATGGTGATTTATTTAATTTATTTTGAGGATAGCATCTCTGCGTTCTTTAACTGAGTGAGATTTGCCACGGAGTTGACAGATTTGTCGCTGTATTTCAGGTGGAAGATTGGGCTGTTTGAGACTTGCGGCTATTTTACTGTTGGACTATGGGGATTTCTTTCGCGGATTACAGCTTCACGTTCGTGAGTGTTGTAAAAGTTTATCATTTTATTTAGTGCCTTAAGATTGGTTTCTTCATTGGATATTGATTCTTGTGATAATCTAGATTTCTTAAAGACTGTCTCGGGTGTGGTATCCCGAATGGTTTGCATTTTATAGTTCGTGAGGTGTAGACCTAGGCTATACCAGACTATGCTTCGAGAAATCTGAGGTGCCGAAGGGACACCAGCTGATTCTGCTCTGAAATAGGGACCATAGCATTAGTAAGAAGCAGCATTTAGGAAGTTATCTAGGAATTGTGATCACAAAGATTATGCGAGCTGAAATTCGCTTTTGGTAGGCTATTCATTTCATTATAGGTTTTACGTTATACCGTAACCGCATTTCGCAAATAATTTTTGTTCGCGTGTTTTAATGCTAGCTTTGAACGTTCCAGACATTCATTTCGGTAGCAAACTAGTTGTTTTAAAGATACTTGACCCCACCTTGTATCCTACAATTATGGAAAACCACGGATTCTTGGTGGGGAAAAACACGAAACGAATGAAATACCAGGTAACATTTAACCCAAAGTAACTGAGCCTCCGAGTCCTTACCCGACTGGAGGCTGCAATCACCCAGGACCCCCTACCTAACCTATTCTGGGGTAATGTAAATTAAAATACATAATGGGGTCGCAATCTCGACCAACCTAACCTAACATAGGGTGCCGGGTTCTTACCTGGTTGGCAGCTTCACCCCCCTTGGACTCCCCACCTAACCTCAACTGTAAATTAAAATTAATGGGGTTGTAACCTAACTCTAACATACCTAACTTAACCTAACGTAGGGCGCCAGGTGCTTATTCGTTTAATGCTTGGTGTCCCGTTAAAATCATCTAATAAACTTTGCCTTAATCAGAATCAGAACTCGTAGAATTAGGCTATCATGGGGTGTCAGAATACATCCTTGTACTGCAGTCTTTTGTATTTTCCCTCACCCAGAAACCCGTTTCCCGCATTAGTCCCCACAATTGCAGGATATAAAGGGTGCCAGTGTCTTTAAGCTACTAATTTGTTACCAAAATAAACAGCAGAACTGTTCAAAACACATTAAAAAAAGAATTCAAATCAGCTGAAATAATTCACTGAACAAAGATTACATGTCTATACCAAAGGAGCCATGACTAAGAACTGAAGCTGGTTTTTTCGAGAAATGACTGAATTCCAAAATCTCACTTAATTGGTGACACTCAAAGCCACCAATCAGGTTTCATTTCCTTAGGGGAATAGTGCCATCAGTGTACCTGATGTAGTGCGCTGTAGGCATTACTTGAGGCTCTTTGCAGCATCCTTTCAGCCCGTAGCTGCAGCCCCTTTTATTCATTTTACTGTGACTCCATTTGTATTCTCTTTCTTCCCTCTTACTTTCCACCTTCTTCTAACAGTTGATTCATGGTGCAGCTGCAAGGTTTTCCGCCTGTTATACCTTTCAAACCTTCTTTACTCACAATTTGCCTTTCAGCACTGAATGACCCCATGGGTCCCAGTGCTTAGGATTTGGCCAAAATTGTTTATTCCAGTTCCAATCAGGTTTCAGCATCGGCCATATGTTTATATTTTAAGATGAAAATAACAGAACATGTTACAAATTCTCCAGCCACCCTTTCCCACGATGCACTGGAACAAAAAAAAAAAAAATAAATAAATTAATCCGATCAGGGTAGCAACGTTTGTCTGTAAATATCTCGACAACAGTATGTAAGGACTGGGCAATGAGTGACATACTGGCTGGGTGTTTACTGGTTTATTGGTTGTTCCTTACTGAGATAAATGTACATTGTTGTTGTTTTAGATTTAGATTGGCCTTTGTGCCAGCACGGGCTCTTGCTTATATGTTAGAGCAGTAGGTTAAAAAAATGTACAGAATCTTCGAAGATGTTATTGACCCGCGTGCAGATGGGGCGGTAATGTAGCGTCTGACACACAGACAGGAATCTTCGAAGATGTTACTGACGCGTGCGGGCGGTAATGTAGCGTCTACACACAGACAGGTAAAACACAGGTAGCTAATATGTTTTTTATTTTTAAAACATACAGATATCTTCGAAGAGATAAAAGGTTCAGACATCTGTGTTTGTCGGCAGACAAACAAATGGCGATATCAAGAGACATGATTAACATACAGTGATGAAACATACATCAGTGGAAAGGCCAGGAAATTCTACATGTGGCCAATTGCATGAGATTCAAGACAGATTAATGGACATAATGCAGTAGCATAATATATGTGAAATGGAGAGACGTTTGGCGTCTTCACAAACAGAGACACACATACAGGTTGATACAGAAGATTCGTTGGAACATTGAGTACATGATTAGAATGCTTGCATGGCAATGCAAGTAGTGGTGATTGTACATAAAACAAGAAAACAATGGCTAGGGAGAAACAGACGGAAATATTGTACGGTTGAAATCGCGTTCCTGTAGAGAAAGAAAACGAGACGCTCCTGTTTTGTCCTGTCCATTCCGATGACGATTGACGAACACACGAACACACACGTGTTTGGAAGAGGCAGCGTCGGGCTCTTACAAGTATATCTGCGATAGTATTTAGTATGATTTTCTCATTAAACATAATAAGAAGACACAGAGCAAAAACTCCAATATTGGGAACTGGTACCAAGGTAAAAACAATGCCCATTTTTTCCTGCAGGCAAATTGAGTGGTGGTGCCTTAGGTATCATAGTTTTAAAACAGCCTCGTCAGAGTTGAGAATAACTCAGTGGCCTAGTTAGCTATTTGATAACTATACGTTTTGAGGATCCAGCAAACATCTAGAGTAATTATGCGTTAAGGTCCAAAATAGTGACCGGTTATCATACTATTATTGTCAGGTTTATTCACAGTAGCGTCACAAATCAGCAGAAAAAAAAACCACTTGATACCAAAAGATGGAAGCAAGTGTCCTCTTTTGGCACTTTCTCCGAGTACAATACCTAAAAAAGAAAGTAAAAGAGTCCTTCAGTATATGACTTATGTCTATTCTCAGCCTTCAGACATTCCATTGTCTTAAATTGAATGTCGAAGTATGCGAAACAAAAACACGAAGTCGCGTGGATTCGGTTCCGCCACCCATATTTACACCTTGGCACAAAAAAACGAAGAAGAAGAAGCAGCAGAATCTGGAAGAAATGTTCAAAGACGTGAGGAACAGTGGTCACGTGACGATGCTGTCTGGAAGGACGGTTCTTGGTGTGATTAGAAAAAAATACAGCATGGGAAGTGCTCGTTATTGTCATTATATTAGTTTTCATTCTTTATTCTCGCTTCAGAACTTCTACTCAAGGTCAGACTCTGTTCCGGGTTGTCCTAAAAACCGTTATAAAAAGTAAAATTCTATTTTCACTATAGGTGCCTCGCACACACACACACACACACACACACACACACACACACTTATACACTGTATACAATAACCCGCTCATCAGGGAAGTGATTATATCGCGGGCACAAAGGCCTTATACACACTTATAATCACATTCATTATTAGTTTGACAGCTAAGTGTTGAAACATCTTAGGACATAATAATACAAAGTGAGATGTGTTTCGATACTGTTCTTGCCTTTTATGAGAAGTCTTAAGTAATCACGAATTCCAGTATGTTTCAATGTTTAATGAAAAGTAGTTCAAATTTCCGTATACATTTCAGAAGCTGATTTTTAGTCTTCTGTAAAAGAAAACAATTGTGCCGGCTTCGTCTGTCCGTCCGCACTTTATTCTGTCCCCACTTTTTTCTGTCCGCCCTCAGATCTTAGAAACTACTGAGGCTAGAGGGCTGCAAATTGGTATGTCGATCATCCACCCTCCAATCATCAAGCATACCAAATTGTAGCCCTCTTGCTTCAGTAGTTTTGATCTTATTTAAGGTTAAAGTTAGCAATAATCGTGCTTCTGGCAACGATATAGGATAGGCCACCACTGGCCCATCATTAAAGTTTCATGGGCCGCGGCTCATACAGCATTAGCCCATACCGAGACCACCGAAAAAGAGATCTGTTTTCAGTGGCCTTGATTATACACCGTAGCGGCTGTACAGAAAACTCGATTGCGCCGAAGTGTTTCTACGGCGCTTATTTTTACTTGTTAGAAGTGTTACCTCCTACATTGCTCCGTAGGGGAGCAGTGCCGTCAGTGCACCTTACGTGGAGCACTGTAGGTGTTACTAAAGTGTCCCTAGTTGCACCCGTATTTTAGTCTTTTACTTTACCTCCTTTCCTAGTTTCTTTCTTCCACCTTGCTGTCCAACCTCTCAAGCCATTACTGTACTCTCATCCCACATAGCTGTTCAACTTCTTTAACTTTACATGACTCCATTTTTATTTTCCTGACCGATCAAGATTTTCCTGAAGTCTAGTCTACCCCGTAGGAGGGTAGTCCCGTCAGTGCCCCTCATGCGGTGCACTGTAGGCATTACTTAAGGTTCTCTGCAGCGTCCCTTCGGCCCCTAGCTGCAACCCCTTTCATTCCTTTTACTGTACCTCCGTTGGTATTCTCTTTCTCCCATCTAAAACTGCGAGGTTTTCCTCCTGTTAAACCTTTCTACTGTAAATTTTCCTTTCAGCGCTGAATGACCTCATAGATCCAAGTGCTTGGCATTTGTCCTAATTTCTGTAATGTCTCAATTCCCGATTGAATTTCAGTTTTATAATACCACGCTTCGGAATTCTCTCGGTGTTCCCATTGTTTCCCCTTTTATGTACTGTCAGCATTTTCTTCTTACATTCAGTCCTGGGCTAGAAAAGGGTATTAAGATTCCCGCTCTTCCGCCTTAAAAATGATACAAATTTTCTTTTAAATTGATTGACTGATCGAGTAGACGGAGACAGGATTAATTACAGGCGTAAGGTTAATTTTTAGTTTAAGAGAAGGATTGAATACGAAAAACTGAAGATTTATTATTATTATTATTATTATTATTATTATTATTATTATTATTATTATTATTATTATTATTATTATTATTGATGAGGTTATCGTTGTTCTCAGTGCCAATTTCGTCATTATTATTATTATTATTATTATTATTATTATTATTATTATTATTATTGTTGTTGTTGTTGTTGTTGATGTTGTTGAGTTTGTTATTGTTGTTCTCAGTATCCATTTCGTCATTCTTCTTCTTCTTCTTCTTCTTCTTCTTCTTCTTCTTCTTATTATTATTATTATTATTATTATTATTATTATTATTATTATTATTATTATTATTATTATTATTATTATTATTCAGGATAAAATAAAACTTTTTCTTCAGTTTGAATCTTGGTATAATGTTTAAAAATACCCAAAAATCCTTCGCAAAATTTAAATGATTTTAATGATTTTACAACAATATGCTAAGATCTACAGTCAAGGAAATTGTCTCATTGTATCATCATCATCTTTATAAAGAACATGATTGCTCTTCGTAGCCTTCATGATTGTCATTATATTGCAGAGACATTTCAAAAATAGCTCTGAGCGCCATTATCATATGACGTGTCTAATTGAGCCATCACGTCAAATCAGGCTAAATTAGTGGCTGTTATGGCTAGAACGTAGACCACCTTACGTCACATTAATCAAAGTCTCACATTTCACCTGAGGATCTCTGGCAATAGAACCTCGAAAGCGCAAGCGAAGATGCAATGCATTACTACCCCTAAAACAATTCGCCCCATATTTCACTGATTTGTTTATATTTCTACATATTTATTTATTGAATTATTCATTTATCTTCCTGTTCTAATAACTGATCTGTTCTTCCTGTATTTCCTGTTATCTTCTGTTACTTCTTTTAGATGGAAGCGTGAATTTTAAGTCAGTGGCGCCTTTGGTGGGCTTCTCCCACATGAATAGGTTCATCTTCTGAATAATAATAATAATAATAATAATAATAATAATAATAATAATAATAATAACAACAACCCGTTGTGCCTTCGACTTGAATACAGTGAGGTTAATGCTGGTCGAGTGGTGTTAGTGGACAAGTCACTGTGTAACCGTTGACCAGGCTTAGTTTCAGGTTAAATTGCAAGGTTCTCTATTCATTCATTCATAGATTTTTTTAGTGACTACTCTTCTTGCTTTTTATTTTTGTTGTGGTTTTTCTGTACCCTTTCTTGTTCTGACTGTTTATCTATTTTTCGACGTCATATGCTATGTGCGCAATCAAATGCGCACGTGCAAATATGTAGATACACACACACATGTATATATATATATATATACTGTATATGTGTGCGTATATATATATGTATGTGTGTGTATATATATATATATATATATATATATATATATATATATATATATATATATATATATATATATATATATATATATATATATATGTGTGTGTGTGTGTATATGTATATATATATATATATGTGTGTGTGTATTTGTATGTGCTTCTGTATATGTGTAGATAGAAATTATAAATCAGGGTATATAAATAAACAGTATTTCATAGGCATTTAAAGTCATACATGGTCATGAAAGTTGTTTTCATTTAATACTGCAGAGTCAAGTGTATCAGTTGTTGGCTTTCATCTCCATATCACCATTGTTATAGGATCTTTTGGTAATGGGAAATAAATTATTTTCTGTCAAGTTTATAACCGATTTTTAATCTAATCTCTTTCTGACTAGTCTACATTATTTAATGATGAATTCGGCAAGTTACATTACCAGCATATTATTCCCCTTTTCAGTTTTAGAACTAAAATCTTGACTGTATGTCTATTTGAAAAATATTAATAAGCAAATAATAAAAGATAAAGATGCAGAATTCGTCCAGAATGAACAGTAAAAAATTACTTTTATCAAAACTATTCAGATGAAAATGTTCGTAGGTCAAATCATACGGGAAATATCGTGTACAATTGTATTTGCATCAACATAGAAATCACAAGTATTTACTTGCAGTTATTACAGTAATAGGAACAATATTGACAGATATACACAACATATCAATGAGTCAGTGTGATGACTTCACATTTTCTTATTATAAATACGTACTCATGTGAAATATTGTATAAACAACAGTAACTATAGTGTCTGTATTCAGTGTCAACAGTTCTGAACTGGACGCAACGGAATGGCGACATTTCTCTCACTGGAAAATATATTGGCTTTAGGTTAATAATTACATTAATCATCGTAGATAAGCATGTCGTTGTCTTCCCATTTATCATAAGTCGGGACAAAAGAGGTGTCCCATTCGGCGATTTGATTAATTGGAGGATGATGAGTTCACGCTAGTGGAAGCAAGGCCTACGAACTCGCAGTCTTTCTGGCAAAAATCCAGCCCTCCACGAAGACGCGATATCTTGGACGCGATTATTCGCGGAAGTTCCCGACCGGCTTTCTCAAGAACAGGTCGTTCTTCAGGGCAGCGACGAAGCTTCCATTCTCCGTCGCAAGCTTCGCCGGCCGGGTCTTCAGAAGACTAGGCCAAGGGCCGAAGCAGAATAGGTGACAGGTAGACCGGAGACGCCCCTCTTGTAGATGTAGCGCGTGGGAGGGCGCAGGAGTCTGGTGGCCGTCTCTTTCTTCTTCTCCTTCTGGAAGAACTGCATTTCCTTCTCCGACCCGACGGAGAACAGCGACAGCGCCCTACGGAAATGCGAGCACCTGGTCCCGCCCTCCGAAGACCCGTCGGAGGACACGGAATAGGAGGAATCCGAAGAGCGGTCGGCGAATTTGGAAAAGGGAGACGAGATGCTGATGATGGTGAATCGTCGACCTC
>NC_089750.1:5381936-5421936 GCF_040412425.1 Macrobrachium rosenbergii | reverse complement strand
GAGGTTAGTCGCAAGAGATAAATAAACTTGCGAGAAAACGCCATGGCGAACGTTTGTCATTTAGGATAAAACTAAAAAGCAAATAACTCCGTTGGGGGGTAGTGTCGTCAGTGCACCTCATGCAGTGCACTGTAGGCATTACTTAAGGTTCTTTGCAGCGTCCATTCGGCACCTAGCTGCAATCCTTTTCATTCCTTTTACTGTACCTCCGTTCACATTCTCTTTCCTCCATCTTAATTTCCTCCACCCTGTCCTAACAATTATTTCATAGAGCAACTTCGAAGTTTTCCTCCTGTTACACCTTTCAGACCTTTCTATTCTCAATTTTCCTTTCAGCGCTGAATGACCTCATAGGTCGCAGTGCTTGGCATTTGGCCAAAATTTTATAGTCCATTCCAAAAAAAAATTAAGCCACCAAACTCTGAAGTCAGTGAAAATAGTTTGTGTATGATTTTTGTTGGAAATGGTGAAGTGGCCTTTACTAATTTCTTTTTCATATTCGTTTTATTTTCACATCTTTTATCAGACCTAAGGCCCGTAGCGGGGTAGTGCCTTTAGCGCACCTCACGGGGTGCACTGTAGGCATTACTAAAGGTTCTTTGCAGCGTCCCTTCGGCCCTTAGCTGCAAGCCCTTTCATTCATGTTATTGTACCTCTATTCATATTTTTCTTCCCTCTTGCTATCCACCCTCTCCTAACAGTTGTTTCATAGCGCAAACCCACCTACTCTCAATTTCATTTCTAGCTTGGATGACCTCATAGGTCCCAGTGGTTGGCCTTTTGCTTAAACTTCATATGCCATTCCATTTATCAGACCTGGATTACAATTAACCTTCCCAAACTTTCTCAGCTTCGAGCACTGGCATTTTTTCTTCATTATTAAAATACTAAAAAACTATCACCAGCTAGCCTAAGTAAATTCTACAGGTTATGGTGTTATTTTGTTTTAAAAGACATTTCATTAAAAAATAAGATAAATTTTCAAAATGAAATAAATTTTCAAAGAGACATCCAACCGCTAGTTCTTATATCATATTTTGAAATTGAATTTAACGTTTGATTCCAAGATTTTTGGAAAGCAAGGCACGACTGATGGACGAATGGTAATAATTCTGTCAATTTTTATGCTTATGAACATGGAATATTCATAACTGTTTTGATTTCAATTATTATTTAATTTTGTTTTCAAATGATAGTGATGTAGAATGCTTAATTTCTATCTTAAAATTTATAACGTTAATTTTAAACCGAACTGTCTATCTATTTAGAAAAAAAATTGCTAATTTTTGAAATGCAATTTATAATGCTTAGTAACACTGAAAATAAATTAGATACAAATAAATACCTTACTATAATAACACGCAAATGAGATGATATTACTTCGGTTGTCAAGAGGAAGTACAATTTTTTTCCGAGCGATATCGAAGCTAAAGTAACTTCTAATTGTCCGAAGTCGTTCTTGGTAAGCGTTGTTCGAAAGTTCCAGTAAGAAAGTTCTGCCTAACTTAATTCTCTCTCTCTCTCTCTCTCTCTCTCGCGGAAAGATGGCCGCGTAACTACGTCATCCCATTCAAACTACGTCACGTTTTGTGCATCATGGAGCGATACGAGCCACGTGACTGGAAAGGTATTTTCACGTAGCCACGTAACTGAAATCACTGGGAAGGTGTCCCACGTATCTACGTATCTCACGTGAGTTAAAAGACAGTTCACGTGGCCAGTTAGATCACAGCGTTTAAAACTATACCACGTGACCACGTAGCAACAAAGGTTACATCAATGCAAAGCCAGTCATAGTGGCAAATGCCCGTAACAGAGCACCTTGCGTCAGTGAAATGGTATTTCACATGGCTACGTGATTCGCATCCAGAATCTGTGATAACCAAAACCACGTAACAATGTATTCCACATTAATGGAAGTATATACCACGTAGCAACACATTACACAAAAATGGGAGGATATGCTACGAAGCAATACATTCCACATTAATGAAGATATACCACATAGTAATAAATTTCACTTTAATGAAAGGATATACCATGTAGCAACACATTCCAGGTTAACGAAAGGATAACCACGTAGCAACACATTCCACATTAATAAAAGGATATACCACATAGAAACACATTCCACATTAATGAAAGGGTATACCACGTAGCAATACATTCCACATTAATGAAAGGGTATACCACGTAGCAATACATTCCACATTAATGGAAGTATATACCACGTAGCAACACATTCCACATTAATGAAAGGGTATACCACATAACACATTCCACAATAATAAAAGGATATACCACATAGAAACACATTCCACATTAATGAAAGGATATACCACGTAGCAATACATTCCACATTAATGAAAGGGTATACCACGTAGCCATTCATTCCACATTAATGAAAGGAAATACCACATAGCAACACATTCCACGTTAATGGAAGGATATACCATGTAGCAATACATTCCACATTAATGAAAGGATATATCACATAGCACTAATTCCGCATTAATGAAAGGGTATAACAATTACCAACACATTCCACATTGATGAAAGGATGTTCTTCGTAGCATCACATTCCACATTAATGAAAAGATATAGCACGTAGCAACACATTCCACAAAAATAAAGCAACACATTTCATATTAATGACAAGATATACCACATAGCAGCACATTCCATTTAATGAAATGATTTACTACATAACAACACATTCCACGTTAATGAAAAGATACACCACATAGCACTAATTCCGCTAATAGAAAGGTATACCACGTTGCAACACATTCTACATTAATGGAGTGATATACCTTTTTTTTTTTTTAACCGATTCCTTGTTCCTCAATAAAAGGAAAGATTATGAAACCAAGAAAATGGAACATAAGATTATAATAACCGTTAATTAACACATACTGAAAACTGACAATTCTATAATTGGAATAATTCAACTGTGAACCCTGGTGATAATTTTCTATTTATCTTCCTTTATTACTTTTTCCGTTGTTGTGATTATTTGTTTCATTCGCATATTTACGTTATTTACTGTCACGTTTGTGTCCTTTGTGTCCTTACAGTTATTCCTCTCTCATTTCACATAGAGGCTAATTATTCTATTTTTATGAATGCGTGTTAGGTAATTTTAATAAGATTGCATGTAACTGAAGACAATTATAATGATAATAATAATACCAGTGAAGATTATTATTATTATTATTATTATTATTATTATTATTATTATTATTATTATTTTTATTATTATTATTATTATTATTATTATTATTATTATTATTATTATTATTATTATTATTATTATTAGTAGAGAAACAAATTCCCAGTTATGTATGGGTACAGGCATATTTAGAAATAAAAAGTATGCAGAGAGTTCTCGGGAATCTGTTCGACCAGATTCCCGAAAGCTCTCTGTAGAGATTTATTAATAAAAGTATTTTTACCAATACATAACTGGGGATTTGTTTCCCCATTTCAAGACTCACGCTACCATGAATATTTTTAAATTATTATTATTATTATTATTATTATTATTATTATTATTATTATTATTATTATTATTATTATTATTATTATTATTATAAAATAAACTGAACAACGGCGCCCTACGGAAAACTTCACGAACTTTCCCCCAAAAGCGAAAGTTGCGTTAGTTTTTTCCCTTCTTCTCTCATTTCCCCGCGTGGAAACCGACTTCTCACGGAGAGGAAAATGAAGAATTAAACTTTCCTTCCAAAGCAATCGAGTTTTCCCCCTCCGAAGAAAGGAGGACGTCCTCCGAAGGGATATAGGAATGACACAGCCGAAGGAAAACGCTGCGTGCCGTAACCTCCTATAACTTCAGTCGGGGAAGAAGAAGAAGAGTTGTTATGGCCGAGCATTGCGAAGCGGCGCGAGCGTTGCAACACGTAGGTTTGTTGCAAGAGATTCTTTTATGGTTGCGTTTTATCATCACCACCCAGGAGCGTTGCAAACCGTAAGCATTTTTAACACGAGGAAAGTTGCAAAGTGGCAATCGCAGATTTGGTGAGATTAATTACGGTGTAATGAGCATTGAAAACCAGGCGCTTTGCCAAAAAGGTCACCTTCAATATAAGTAGAGTTTATCTGTCTATCTATCTCTCTCCATATCTATCTATCTATCTATCTATCTATCTATCTATCTATATATACATATTTGTGTGTGTGTAAGTGCATTTATCACGATGAGCACTTAAGAAATATATATGTAACTCAGAAAATATATTAATGTATTAAAGGTGGTCGTTAGGCCTAGCAGGTATCTTCTCTCTCTCTCTCTCTCTCTCTCTCTCTCTCTCTCTCTCTCTCTCTCTCTCTCTCTCTCTCTCTCTCCTCTTCAGACGTCAGATCCGATATCATCATTTCCTATTACTGATCCAACAATGGCCCAATCCCTACACGGAAAGCTCTCTCTCTCTCTCTCTCTCTCTCTCTCTCTCTCTCTCTCTCTCTCTCTCTCTCTCTCTCTCACTTATCATATATGCATAAAATGTGTATTTTATGCATAAAATGTATATTTTTATATATATATATATATATATATATATATATATATATATATATATATATATATATATGTGTGTATATATATATAGTATATATATAATATATATATACTCTCTCTCTCTCTCTCTCTCTCTCTCTCTCTCTCTCTCTCTCTCTCTCTCTCTCTCTCTCTATATATATATATATATATATATATATATATATATATATATATATATATATATATATATATATATATATATATATATATATATATATATACAATATAAAAGACACATTTTATGCATATATGATGAGGGAGAGAGAGAGATATATATGTACACAAACACATATACATCTTATATGTATATACAGTATATACATACGCATATATGCATACATACAAATGCATACTTTACTTAAAACAGTCACCTGTAAGTTAAAACAAACAGCTAACTGTAAAAGTTCGAATACGTCCATTCTCAGAATTTACCATAACCTCGAGGTTAATACTGCAAAGTGCACCCTTTGTTTTAGGATTGAACACCTCCTTCGGCAGGATGGGAAACTTGTCTGGTTCCTGATACTTGTTTTCCTACTCTGGGCAACTCTCTCGAATCTCCCTGAGACTTAGCAGCCATTATTATTATTTATTATTATTATTATTATTATTATTATTATTATTATTATTATTATTATTATGAAGATGAACATGAGAACTATGAAATATGAAACAAGCCCTCAGGGGCCATTGACTTAAAACTTGAGCTTTCAAAAGATATGTTCGTTTGAAAGAAGTAACAGAAGATAATAGGAAATGCAGAAAGAGGTCAGTTATTAGAAAAGGGGAAAAACAAGATAACTAATAAATTAATGGATAAACAGATCGAAAAAATAAACAAATTAACAAAATACAAAGAGAATTGCTTTAGAGTTATTAGAAAAGGGGAAAAAAAGATAACTAAATTAAATTAATGGATAAACAGATGAAAAAATAAACAAATTATTAAAATACAAAGAGGATTGCTTTAGGGTAGTAATGCGTTGCATCTTCGCTTGAACTTTCGAGGTTCCAATTGCACAACATCCTCAGGGAGACTGTTCCACAGCTCAACGGAGCGTGGAGCATTGTTCTCAAGCTTGCAAAAGCTCTGCAAACAAGCACAAATCCTCTTTGTAGAGTGGAATCTTAGACTTTCCATCTAATCAGTCACTCAAGTCCTGAGTCCAGATTCAATGCCACCCTCTGTTTTATGGATTTTATTTTGGTCGTTGCTTCCGTAGGCTCCTTGATTGCATGCCTCCCCGAATCTCTGTTTGTTTTATAGATTTTATTTTGGTCGTTGCTTCCGTAGGCTCCTTGACTGCACGCCTCCCCGATTCGTTAGGCTCTGTTGTACGTTGCGTTTTCTACTTTTTTTTTTTATTTGTTAATTTTTTGAGCTAGCGCTAAATATCTACAACTGATATCTTGAAGTTAATCATGATTACAATTATACTGGGTGTGGAAATTTCCCGTCAGCTCCGGAAAAACGGACTATAGTTAGGAACTCGAGAGTCTACCAACTCAAGCGAGCTTTCATACAACTCGCTTCCAGAAAATGAAACTCTCTACATTCCAGTCCCCCGGTGGAGGGATAGTGCCGTCAGTGCACCACGTGCGGTGCACTGTAGGCATTACTTAAGGCTCTTGCAGCATGCCTTCTGTACCTAGCTGCATCCCCTTTCGTTCCTTTTACTGTACCTTCTCTCATATTCTCTTTCTTCCATCTTACTTTCCACCTCTCTCCTAGCAATTGATTCATAGTGCAACTGCTTTGAGGTTTTCCTCCTGTTATGCCTTTCAAACCTTTTCCCGTCGATTGCCGTTTCAGCGCGGAATTACCTCACAGGTCTCAATGCTTGGCCTAAATTCTATATTCAATTCAGTCCAGTATATTCCAGTGGTTCGTGATTGGCTTAACGGATTTGCCATTTCATAATGAACGTCCATTGAATAACTTCTCTTGCGGAATAATGTTTTAGTGTCAACCCCTACATAAGTAGTTCCCCCCACAGGGATGGGAGTGTCGTCAGTGCACCTCATGCGATTTGCTTTAGGCATTACTTTAGGTTCTTTGCAGCGTCCCTTAGGCCCATAGCTGCAACCCCTTTTCATTCCTTTTACTGTACCTCAGTTCATATTCTCTCTCTTCCATCGTGCCTTGCACCCTCTCCTAACAATTGTTTCATAGTGCAACTGCGAGAGTTTCCTCCTGTTACACCTTTAAACCCTTCTTTACTTTCAGTTTCCCTTTCACCGCTGGATGACCTCGTAGGTCCCAGCGCTTGGCCTTTGGCCAAACCTTATAATCCATCCATTCATAAGTAGTTCCATGATATGCGCGAGCGCAGAGATTAAAAAGCATCTTGGAAAATCCCTCAAATCATAAAATAAACACAAAATAGGTGTTATACTTTAATAATAATAATAATAATAATAATAATAATAATAATAATAATAATAATAATAATAATAATAATAATAATAATAATAGATATCCCTCAAAACTGAACGTTGCTTTAATACACACAAAGTATTTCATATCTGATTGATGGCATCATACAAAGGGCTGGAACGCTTTGATGTCTCAGTCACGTTGATGTGTTAATGACCTTTATTAGAAGATGAGATTAAAAAAAAAAAGATTCTGGAGCCTTTAACTGTTAATTTTGTTATTTGCTAATTAGTCTCCCCTTTTTTTTTTTTTTTTTTTTTTGCTTCATGTGGAATGTCTGCAGAATGCATTTATTCTTACTGATACTTTAGCAATTTTTTCCAGGTCTCGAAAATTACATGTTGCCTGACTGTGGACTTGTATTTGTGCCTCAAATTAAGATTCATCAGTCGAAAATAGTACTATATTATTATTATTATTATTATTATTATTATTATTATTATTATTATTATATTATTATTATTGGTAGTGGTAGTGGTTGCCTAAAGAACAATAAGCTAACGAATTAAGTTTTTGAAAACACTCATACTTATTCTGTTTGGTTGATATTTTTTGTATGGATTTACATATTTTCGTAATTGTCTTTTTGAGAATAAAGACACAAGTAATAAATGAACGGAAACCTCTTCTTAGAACCTTCTTATTACAACGCGCCATGACAGCAGTGAATGGAAATGATTGTCATCTCTTTCCAGGAAGACACCACCAAAGAGAGAGAGAGAGAGAGAACCCAAATCCTAACCTTTCACTTAATTCTGGAATCCAGATTCCAGAATGCCTGTGAGGAGCTGAACCACAAGGCATTCCAGGGAGTAGCGCCCGCCCCCCCGCTCCCACGGGGTGAGGTGACTGCTAAACTCCTGGAGTGAAATCGAGTCTACCCGCTTCCTGTCGAGGGAAATGAAAGGTTGCGAAAGACGTCATCGGGGAAACGGATCTGTCAGTCGCCGAGTTTGCGTCAGGGCTGGAAAGAGGTCTCCCTGAGAGAGAGAGAGAGAGAGAGGAGGGGTGGTGGGCGGGTTTCAGACTCGAAAAGGGTGGTACTATAAAATATCGAAGCTTGGCTTCTATAAAGCAATTGCCATTCGTTCATATTTAGCTCCCTTGTAGCGGGGATAGTGCCGTCAGTGTACCTCACGCGGTGCACTGTAGGCATCACTTATGGTTCTTTGCAGCGTCCCTTCTTTAGGTCCCTAGCTGCAACCCCTTTCATTCATTTTACTGTACCTCAGTTCATATTCTTTCTTCCATCTTACTTTCCACCCTCTCCTAACAATTGTTTGTACATTATTCCAAGCGCTGAATGACCTCATAGGTTCCAGCGCTTGACCTTTGGCCTAAATTTGATATTCACCTTCATATGCATATTTAGGCATGATCATTTTAATATGAATGAAGAGGATATGGGCCTTTTTTTATGAAATCATCTTTCGTGCAGTAGTTTGAGAATTTTTTTTTGTCACCCCTCTTAGCGGACCCTGTTTATTGGTGAAGTGACGACCATGCAAGATGAGAGCAAATTTAAAAAAAGAACTAAAAACTCTCCTAGGATCACGTCAAGATTAGAGAACCCACTCGCAGCAGGGTTCGCTATTCTTTACAGGAAGATTATTGGGTTCATTATTCTTTACATGGGAACAATCGGGTTCGCTGTTCTAGACATGAACACTTCGGTACCAGACATTTGATCCCCAAGGGGCTAGTACTAAACAAGGCGAAATACATTTGATCCCCAGGGACTAGTACTAAACGGCGAAACAGTGTGGTTGAATCACTGTTTCGCCGTGTTTAGTACTATAACCCTCATGTAGAATTGGAGTTCGGACCGGGAAGGGTTGGCCATTCTTTACATGGGGATCATTGGGTTCGCTGTTCTTGCCATGGAGATGTTGGGTTCGCTATTCTTGACATGATCCGTCTCCTATTCTGTAGGAGCTACGATACTGACGAGAAAACACTAAAAGACAATATTATAAAATATAAAATATAAGTTTTACCAGACCACTATTTTAACAGCTCTCCTAGGGCTGGAGAAGGGAATCATCCCTAAGAACCATTTTTGGTTACTTAGGAGGGCTGTACATGGAACCAAATAAAGTGAACAAAGTATTAATTAAATAATTAACAAGGTAAGTTAACGAAGTGCCTAAACTCTTAAGTTTAGTGATTAAGCGAGAGAAAATTTAAAAATTAAGCTTCTACCATGCTTTTGAAAATAACTTGAACTCATAGAATGACTGGTTTTGTTAAAAAGTTCGGAAGGTTTGGGGTGGTGATTGTGGGTGTAAACGTCGTGATTGTGACTTTAGGATAAAAAAAAAACCTTTGAGGTGAAAGGAATTAAAAATACTAAGAAGATGGGTAATTTTCAATGAGATATCATAAACTTAATTGATCATAATGATTCCTTTTGAATTTTATGATAGTGGAACGCTACTTATCAATCACGTCGAGTAACAGAGAATAATGTTTCTCCATTCTCCTTTTCCGTTTTATGACAGCATCAACGCCCATATATGAAATTTCGTCTGTCGTCCAAGGCTGGAGAAGGTTGTAACTTGTACGAAAAAACATCAGTGCTATGCAGTGGGTGTAGGCCGGTGGACATGTATCTAGAATCGTTGAAACTTCCTGCTACTGCTTCAGCCATTTTGGTTTTGGACTTTCAGGTGGGAGCCCCAAGCATGATGCCACAGTTCTTGTGTTTGTTCAGTTTGCCGGTTAATGCTGAAAGCTTTGATAGTGTGATTGTAGTATGTCGTGCTGACAAAAGCGTTTACATTTATTACCGAACAGACCAGTGTCCATCATAGTCTTGTTAAGAAGTCGGCCAGTGACATTGACGGTAAGTGTTGGTCGCTATTCTGACTCCTCTTGACCTTAATGCGGGAAAAACCTGGTAGATATCAAAAACTGTACATGCACGCTGATTTTTTTTATTGAGATTGTGTGCCAAATCTGCAACATTTGATCCCATTCTCTTCAAAATTGCCTGGAGCCGTGGTTTCAGTTTTCCCCAAAAGAGTTTGGACTAATTTTGATTCGGGTTAGGCCTATTTCTGGACGGTTTTCTGCTTAAACCCTGTTCAACAAACTTCGTTTCGGTAGCCTGGGTAACTTCTCATGCTTCGTTAATGAAGGCTATACTCTCTTTCAGGCAGAGATTTCGAGTAAGCCCAGATGTCAGTAAAAAAATCTCGTAATGAAACTGTCAGCATCTAGGCTAGGCCTATGCAATGCAGTGCAGTGCAATGCCACTTGCTACTGATATTAGTATCGTACCCTTTAATTTGGACGTGGGCACGACCTAAGAGGCACTTGTGTGGTTATTCTTTGCTTGCTTTTGAGGAGACAAGGTTACGGTTAACACTTGGCCTCGAAGAATGTCAAGGTGTCAGCCTAGTTCCTTTAGTTATGAAGACCTCAGGTCCTCCATAATTATCTCGTTAGGTCAGGGAAGGTTAGGTTAGTATACTAGAGCTATAATGAGCTCACACCCTTGACAATTAATATAACACGTATTTTGGTAATGTTGGTACATGGAATTTTTTTTTAGTACAAAGTTTAGATTTGCCCTACGTACTATTTTTAGGGGGTTGGAACCATAGAGGTTGGAATGGGTATTTCCTGTGGTTAGATGCTTTTGGTGCCTTGAGTGTAACATTTGTCATTAGTGGAACATTAATTTATAGGCAGACGAACAGGCCTAACCTGACAGACATAGCCTAGCTATACGTGAGAGTATAAATATGCAAAAGTGATAACCAGCTCGACAGTTGAATTAGCCTAAGTTGGACCTCCGATATACTACAAACATTTTAGGCCATTTCAAAATATTAATGGCCTCTAAGTTTGGAACTTTGATGACTATTGAGAAGCCCGCTACTACTGTAGTGCTTACAGTATGGTGCATGGAGATAAATTACAGTATGCTAAAGTTTATGTATGTGTTCCAACTCGAATATTCATTGTTTATATCAACGATATGATTGTATTTTTATGCTGAAGTTTAAACATTTGTTTCGACTTGAATGCTCATTCTTTATTTCAAGTATATGAGTCTATTTCGCGTTGGTACGACATTGAGAACAAATTTTTGTAAGGGGTGGGGTTAGGGGACAGACGTTGCTTAGGGGAACGACGTTAACGTAAACCCCCATCAGTCATCCCCAGGGTAAACGCAGGGTTGCAAGGTTCCCTATCAAAAGACCAATTTCCTTTTAATAAACTGTTAAGAGACAGGATGTGATACCGGCAGCAGCTCTGATTAAATTGGTGTATACTTTGTTAAAAACGGAGCTTTAAGTTTTATCAGTGGGAAAGTCTCATTTTTACATGTTGCTGCTCACCCCGCTTCCCTCTCTCTTTCTCTCTTGTAGATTTAGGTCTCTCTCTCTCTCTCTCTCTCTCTCTCTCTCTCTCTCTCTCTCTCTCTCTCTCTCTCTCTCTCTCATTTAGATGTTAGATTTGTTGGCTCTCATTTAGATGTTAGTTTTAGCTCTCTCTCTCTCTCTCTCTCTCTCTCTCTCTCTCTCTCTCTCTCTCTCTCTCTCTCTCTCTCTAGATCTAGGTTGTTAGGCTCTCTCTCTCTCTCTCTCTCTCTCTCTCTCTCTCTCTCTCTCTCTCCATTTCTGTTTGTGGCTTGCTTTAGTTGCAATGCATACTTTTAAGGTTCTGACAATTTCCTACGAGGAGTGTCTGGTTAGTCGTTAATAGAATAAATTGAGTGAAAACTTCCATTATTAGCTACAAAGCATAACATTCGGTTTTCCTTGGTAAAATTTACTTTGTTCTGCACTTTGAATCAGTGAAAAAATTCCCTTACCTTTCTCACTCTCTTCCATTCTCCATTTGATGAATTTTCCCCCACTTGTTAATCTCTCTCTCTCTCTCTCTCTCTCTCTCTCTCTCTCTCTCTCTCTCTCTCTCTCTCTCTCTCTCTGGGATGAGGTTGGCAATTTTGTGACAGACGTATTAACCCTCATTTTATGAGGGTAATATATATATATATTTATATATATATATATATATATATATATATATATATATATATATATATATATATATATATACTGTATATATATAAAATATATATATATATATATATATGTTATATATATATTATATATATATATGTTATATGTGTATATATATATATTATATATACAGTATATATATAAATTCCTCCCGGGAACGTGTTTCAGGCGTAATAAAGATCAAGCACTGGAAAATTCCGTTGTATGGCAACCCCAGCCGAGCGTATTATATCAAGGATTCTTCCTGAGCAGTTCACACACACCAGCGTTTATTTGAACTTTTAGCTGCAAGGAAATAACGCCCTAAAGATAAATAAAGACGCCATTGTGTAAATGAATTGATCTTTTTGTAAAAAATGGAACATTTCTCCAGAGTTCAGTTTAAGAGAGAATCATATGATATGTAGCTTAAAGAAATTTGAAGTAAAATGTTTATAAATTGTCATTTAAATGACAAAATGAGTTTGATATACCAAAGATTTTCTTGCTTTCATTTCTGCCCTGTTTTGGGGTAGTTAACCAAACGTCATTATTGGCCAATAAGGTCGTCATTTTCCAAATGCTCCTTTTTTTTTTTTTTTACTCCGTATAGGGTTAGTGCCGTCAGTTAAGTCAGTAGTATATCTTAGTTTAACCAGACCACTGAGCTGGTGCTGCTCTCCTAGGGCTGGCCCGAAGCATTAGGTTTATTTTACGTGGCTAAGAACCAATGGTTTACCCAGCAACGGGACCTACAGCTTATTGTGGAATCCGAACCACATTATGACGAGAAATGAATCTCTATCACCAGAAATAAATTCCTCTAATTCTTCACTGGCCTCTCGGAGAGTGGAACGCTGGGCCAACAGCGTGCTAGCCGAAATCTCTACCCACCCTTCCAATGAAGAACTGGTGCCGTCAGTGCACCTCAAGGGCTGCACTGTAGGCATTACTTACCACTCTTTGCAGGCGTCCCTTCCTTAGGCCCCTAGCAGCAGCCCCTTTCATTCCTTGTACTGTACCTCCGTTCATATTCCTTAACCCTCTCCTAACAATTGATTCATAGTGGAACTGCGACGTTTTCCTCCTGTTACACCTTTCAACCTATCTACTCTCGGTTTCCCTTTCAGCGCTGAATGACCTTGTCATGTCCCATCGCTTAGTCTTTGGCCTAGATTTAATATTCCCTTTCGATTTCGGGACATAGGTGTTGCAACCCACCGGCCGCGTCGCGGGTGATGAAATTCTGAGCGGAAGACAGCCGAAACAATTTCGTATCCATAAATTTCCGTTGGCGTTCAAATATCGCGCAAGTTGAAGTTTAGCGTTTAAACTTTTGTTTTTTTGACTTTTGTTTTTAGTTAGTAACTTTTGTTTTTGAGGAAGGGAATAAGTGACTTTTGTTTTTGAGGATGGGAATAAGTAACTTTTGTTTTTGAGGAAGGGAATAAGTGACTTTTGTTTTTGAGGAAGGGAATAAGTGACTTTTGTTTTTGAGGATGACTTTTGTTTTTGAAAGGAAAGTGACTTTTGTTTTTTGACTTTTGTTTTGGAAGGGAATAAGTGACTTTTGTTTTTGAGGAAGGGAATAAGTGATTTTTGTTTTTTGACTTTTTTTTGAGGAGTGACTTTTGTTTTGGGAATAGTGACTTTTGTTTTTGAGGAAGGGAATAAGTGACTTTTGTTTTTGAGGAAGGGAATAAGTGACTTTTGTTTTTGAGGAAGGGAATAAGTGACTTTTGTTTTTGAGGAAGGGAATAAGTGACTTTTGTTTTTGAGGAAGGGAATAAGTATATAACTTTTGTTTTTGAGGAAGGGAATAAGTATATAACTTTTGTTTTTGAGGAAGGGAATAAGTAACTTTTGTTTTTGAGGAAGGGAATAAGTAACTTTTGTTTTTGAGGAAGGGAATAAGTATATAACTTTTGTTTTTGAGGAAGGGAATAAGTAACTTTTGTTTTGAGGAAGGAATAAGTAAGTAAGTATATAACTTTTGTTTTTGAGGGAATAAGTGAAGGGAAAAATAAGTATTTATCACTTTTGTTTTTTTTGAGGACATTGGAAACAAATACAGTTTGCAAACTTTTGTTTTTGAGGAAGGAATGGAAACAGTTTGACTTTTGTTTTTTTGGAAAACATTTAGTGGAGTATATGTATCTATACACATGTATAATGTATTATATATATATATATATATATATATATATATATATATATATATATATATATATATATATATTGATAGAAGGACAGGTGACAAGGAGAGCCGGTCATCAAAGGTGACATTTTTGCCGACGCGTTTTTGAGGAGAAAACAACACAAATTAAAAACATGGGAATAAGAAACTTACATTGACAAGATTTTTTGTTTTTGAGGAAGCTGGAATAAGCTTGATAAATAATGACTCTGACTTTTGTTTTTGAGGAAGACAATCTGCAGTGTACTTTTGTTTTTGAGCAATCGAAGAACCTACGAATACGAATTGCAATAATAACTTTTTTTTCAATTGCAGATGGGAAGGAATCAAGTCTGCAATTGAAAAACACTTTCAAGTTATTTTTCCAAAAAATCCCTTACAATAGGATCACTTTTAAAGTGCGACTAGGCGCTGCTCAGGTCGAGCTGTTATTTTCAGAAATATCGGCATTAAAAGGGAAAAATCACAGGGAAAATCACATCACACCACTCTACAGCTTTTTGGCTTGGCGGGATTTGCTGTTCTAGCAGGTGCTTTTAAATCTTGTTTTTATTTATCATTTGTTTTTTTGCAATCTAAATTTTTTTCTTCAGTTAGGTTCTATATATATATATATATATGTATGTATATGTATGTGTATATTTGCATATTCATAAACATTCTCAGCCACGCTCCTTTTCTAAAACTTCCTCACCCATCTCTTTTTCTTTCTCTTTCTCTTATCTGAGTGCAATAAAACTTTTTCTTTTCCTGAGGTTCATTGTTTCACTTTTCTGTTTGGAAAGCTGTTTACAAACAGTTTCCAAGAAACTGTTTTCAAACAGTTTGCAAACTTTGTTCCAAACAATGTTTCCTTGGACAGGCCTTTCCAGGGTTCCTCCTTTTTCTTTTTCCCACTATCTTCCTTTTTCTTTTCCTTTCTCTCTTAGACTTTTTCCTCTTGTTCTTTCCAGTTTCTCCTTTTCCCAACTTCCCTCTTCTTTTCTTCCTTTACTGTTTTTCCGTTTTTTTTTTATTCTTCCATATTTCCTCAGTCCCCCCTCTCATTCTTTTCCCTGTAAAACCTGGACTCTCTGTGACCATAGATAGCCCGTTCCGTCGGCCTTCTTTTGTAGGGAGTTACCGCTAACAATAATAAAGGTTCTTAGCAGCATCTCTTCCACCCCAGTTGCATTGCTTTCTGCCCTTTACTTTACATCCACGCCCTTTGATGCCTTCCTCCTTAGCTGTCCAGCTTCTCTGACTATAAAAAATAAAAAGTTTAATTTGATTTTAAGTCCTCGTGGTCCAGTGGTTAGGATTTCAACCTCGCTGGGGAGATAGCCCAAAATCGATTCCCGTGAGGGCTGAAACGATTTAGAGACCCGGTGCCTTGATTAGTTAGTCGACTGTTGGGGAGCGCAGCGAAGGTGGAGAGTGGTTTAGAGGTAACAGTTTTATCCCAAAATCCTTTTTTATAACTGAAAATAGAACATTTTTTTTATTCACCCATTTTTCGGTAATCATTATGCCTTCATATACTTGAGAAATTATGCGTGAGTGGACTCTATGAAGCACGTTCGATTTTCCATAATAATGGTAAGAAAGAGAGAGAGAGAGAGATAGATAAGAAGTCAGCTGATTACTTCCCTGCTAAGGAGATTTTCTTTGCGTGATCAGGGTATCAGATATAGCATACGATGATGGAGAGAGAGAGAGAGATTTCCCATATAATGAGGTACTCCCTTTTTTTTTTTATTAAGACTCGCTTAGCCCTGCTTCTCCTGAAATAAATTTCTCTCTCTCTCTCTCTCTCTCTCTCTCTCTCTCTCTCTCTCTCTCTCTCTCTCTCTCTCTCTCTCTCTCTCTTTCTCTCTCTCTCTCAAATAGTGTATAGTGCTCGTGCAGAAATATTGAGCAGAGATAACACAGGGCTCTCTCTCTAGAATAAGTCATTATTATATATATATATATATATATATATATATATATATATATATATATATATATATATATATATATATATATATATATATATATATATATATATATATATATATTTATATTTATTTTCCCCGCTGAAGTAGTTTAGTGTTCGTGCTCAAATATTTAGCAGAGGAAGCACAAGCCTCTCTCTCTCTCTCTCTCTCTCTCTCTCTCTCTCTCTCTCTCTCTCTCTCTCTCTCTCTCTCTCTCTCTCGCATAATATTTAAGCCTAGGCAATATTGCACATTTTTTCCTCCAGCTTATTGTTCCAATCTCCTCATAATGAAAGTCGGGCCCTTTTTTTAGGATAGCGTTTAATGAACAAAGAGGCGAATTTTGCTTAAAAGTGCCTTATAGGTAAGTACTTATAAAACTATATATATATACATATATATATATATATATATATATATATATATATATATATATATATATATATATATATATATATATATATATATATATATATATATATATATATATATATATATATATATATATATATATTGCATTTATGACATAAATACTCATTATCATCTCAGCACATGTATAGTATATCCATAAGAGCTTTTAGACCGACAGTTAATGGCCTAATATTGCAATCTGCATTGCTGTTACAAGATTGCTAATTCTGCTCACAACAAAGCGATTGTTAATTTGTTCAAAAATCCAGAATCAAACCGAATGGAGAGGTCGATCTTTTTCTGGACATCAGGTCATGGAATGAAGGAATCATTTTTGTCTCTGCGCGGCACCCATGGAGGTTAGATTTGGTCTGACCCTACCCCTTACAAGGGGTACCCGCTCAGAGCGTGTCTTGGGCGACACATATTCGACCTGCCGTTCCCAGTCTTTGTAGGTCATTACCCAGAATCCTCTGAGAAACAATGATGGCGATCCATTGCAACGTGAAATGTGTTTAACAAAGGTTTTCTAACACCTGTTACCTTGATTAGTCTGTTCCGGCTGCCTCTCCGGCAGAATTTTTTTTTTTTTCTTCGAAACCTTGGTTCTTTTTTTCTTCGAAGCTTTGGTTGTAACTTTAGAACTCTATGGGATAAATATTTCATGTCTGGTATGCATAATCGATTGCTGAGGCCCTTGTTCAGGTGAGGTCAAGGTAATATTTCGACGTCATAGGTCAGATAGGTATCTGTCACCAAGTGGAGCACTGTAGTTGACAAATACATATTCTTTAATTAACACAGGTAATGTGCGGATATCAGATCTCTGAAAATGCTTTTGTGTAGACGCATACGAAGATCAAAATTACTCGCATTGTAGAGGGTCATTGGGAAATAATTAAACCTAAAAACACATTTTGGTAAGGTAAAGTTATTTTGAATGTGGGAAAGCTGTTATCACCGTTTTTACACGTTTCAAAATACCAGCACTTATTCTTTGAAGCTTAACATCGATTAATTTTGTACAAGTCAAATTACCTTATGCACCTACACATTTTAGAAATGGTATTAATCAGCTGAATTCAGAGGCCCAAACACTTTTACACAGCGTGAAATAGTAAACGAGGGAGAGCACGAAGTCGACTTTTTGAACGAAGTCTTACTGCCACTTCGTTTTGGGAGAATTGTTTAACCAGCTATTCAGAGCCTGACGGCAGCTGAATTGTCTCGGGAGGACCAGTGGCCTTATAATCGTTACATTATCCCTAAATATTTCTTGTAATTGGAATATAAAACTTAAGCCAAGCTCTGGGACCTGTGAGGTCATTCAGCGCTGAAAGGGAATTTGAGTCGAGTAAGTTTTAAGGTGTAACAGGAGGAAAACCTCCCAGTTACACTATGCAACAGTGTTTAGCTAAGAGTAAAATATAAAAAAAAAAAAAAAATGTTAGGGGTGGGTGTAAAGTATGACGGAAGAAAGATACTATGAACGGAGGCACAGTAAAAGGAATGAAAGGGATTGCAGCTAGGGGCCTATGGGACGCTGCAAAGAACCTTAAGTAATACCTACTGTGCACCGCGTGAGGTGCAGTGACGGCTCCTACCCCTTTACAGGATGAAATAATTCTTCAGTTTATCTTCGTTAGTGTTCCTCCTTCATTGGAAAGTCTCTTAATTTCAGATTTCTCCGTCTCGTTATTTTCGTAGATAGGACAGTTTTATTGTTTTATTATTTATCTTAATCTTTTAAGATTTGATAGTGCTTACTGTGTACGCAAGTTTGGAGTCTTAGAAATCTAGTTTCGTAAAGTTGTGTTAACAAGATGAGAAATTTTAGTGAAAACATTCTGCTCCAGTTTCCTCAAAATACGTTTGCAGTGCATATATGACAAACAGATACCACACTGATAAAAAGTGTCTTTGAGAGGTTATCAGCGTCGTTCTGTGAGCGTACAGTTGATAAGAATAATTGTTCACTATTATGATTTGCTTGTTATGAAGCCTTATCTGTTCCGTTGATGCTTTTTGCATTTTCTGCCCGAATATACAGAATCACACTTACCTTATGTCACCACAAATGTTGTACCTTCTTCTTCTTCTTCTTTTAGAAGTAGATAACTTTGATGCATTTTGCATTTTCTGTCCGGATATACAGAATCACAGTTACGTTATGTCACCACAAATGTTACACCTTCTTCTTCGTCTTTTAGAAGCAGATAACTAACAATGTCGAGAACGAAATCAAAAGTCTTTTTCCGTATCAGAGAAAGTGATATGGAAGGAGGGGGAAGAGTCAATAGGATGTGGGGAGGGCTGAGGATTAATTTGAAGGATGTGAATAAAGGAGGGTGGGTGAAAACCGAAATTGATTTCAGGAGTGAATGGTTTCATTCTCTGGCTGGGGTCCTGGTTCTGTGCTATTTTATACAGAGGGTTTTTTGTGTTTTTCTTGCGTACGGTATGTTATCCCAATTTTTTGTTGATTTCTTTTTTTTTTTTTTGTAATTTTCTTGAATAATCTTCTGACAGTAAATAAGTGAAACGTAGAACCCAGTTTGCTAATTATCAGCCTAAAGACTTAAGGGATGATTCTGGTTAAATTTATAAAACTAGACCACATTACTAACTCGGACTTAGATGTTTAAAGTCTAATAGGGCTGATTATATAGGTTTTAAGACCATGTTCATCAACATGTAAAACTGTGTAAAGTTTTGAGGTTGGAGTAGAGCAGTTTATCAGTTGAATGTCCTGCTGTTTTATTTTCATTTGAACAGTTCCCTTATCATCCGAATCCTCTCACAAGCACAACAGATTTTTTTATATTTTAATTTTATCTTTTTTCCACAGGTAACAGAATCCAAACAAGCATGAATTTGAGAACACTTGGGTTGGATGACGTTCAAGAGGTGTAAATAGAAATTAGCACGGTTATAGCCAAACTGTCAGAAATGACGGTATAATAAGAGCCTCGAGACGGAAAGCCCCGACCAAAGATGATACATACCATTTAAAAGGTTAGGACTAAGGTATAGTACAGTACTTTCATTTTACTTATACAAGTCCAGTGGTTTGAGAGGCTGACCCAGGTTGGGAAAACTGTGAAATAAACATGGAATTCATAATCCGTAATACACTCAAATTGTAAGACGAATTTATATGCACATGGAATTTTTGGCCCGACTCATTTTGTTGACAACAGACTGCTGACTTTTGTAATAGGTTTCAGTAGCTCTTCTTTAGCAAGTTAGGGGCAGTAACCTCTCTCAAGTTCTGTTCCTTTTATCTGGGCAAAGAACCCACATGAGTGTGTGTGAACTAGTGGCAAGAGTTAATCATCTGATAAGATTAGCTTTGAGTGTCTCTACAGAATTCAGAAGTTCCAAGAAAATTTAACTGGCAAGGAATATTGTTTTTCCTGGATGACTTTCTTCTTGTGTGAAACTGTAGGTTAAGTACTTAAAAGTCAGTTGGTTATATTTATAAAACTGAACATTTTTTCTTTACTTTTTAAAATTAAGTAATCAAGTTTCATATTAATTTCATACTTTCCACTTTTTTCAGGATGTCAAAGGGAATGTTTTCCCTTTAGTAAAGACCACCCCACAGAAGCATAACATGGGTTGAGAATATGAAGAAATGAAATCAGCCCAAACTAACAGTGAACAAGAAGTGGTGTCAGGAGTTAACTAGAGATCACACAATCACTGGAACTTGCCGTGGAAATTGTCTTGGTTACTTGTTTCAAATTCCTGATACTATTTCACAAATACCACCATCTTTGTTTGGATTGCACTCTGGAGTTTTATATAATAATTCTACAGAAATGACAAATTTTTAATCAATTTCTATTTTTCATAAACCCGAGGTCTTTATGCAAGGGGAGTTGACCACTTCTACAGCATTCCAGGTGGTCTCGTGGCTCTATCTATGATCAACGATAATTGGCAAAATTTCCTCAGCAGCCCTGTCTAGCGACAGTGAAGAGAGTGCCAACTTTCTTAGACTCTTGCAGTCTGGTGGCAAGACTATTTTGTATCTGGCCCACCTAACAGCAAATATGTGGGCTAATTGGCTGTTGAAGAGAGATACTGCTCACTCTAGGATCTCTAAATTTGTTGGCCCTAATTCCACCATGGCCCTGAGGAATGAAACAATTAGGACCAAGTTGAGGCTGCAGTGGACAGGCGAAGAACAGATGCTAATGACTGTCTGGTCCACCAGGCTGTTATTAAGTCTTCTGGTCCTTCACATGCCAATACAACTCGACCTAGATCTCAGGCTGTTGCTTACCCTTCGTCTAAGAGATCTCAAGCCACGACCAGTCCTCGTGCTCCTGGTAAGAAGACATCTAAGCAGTGTTCCTTTCAGCCCTGTTCCTACCAGCCCAGGCATAGGAGGCAAATGCTAGAGGGAGCATCCCTCCCCACTTGCTGCTGTCGGTGAGGGGGATGCCTGGGGAGCCATTGAGCAACTTGGCAGCAGTATGGAGTAGATACCTGGGTAGTAGATGTTCTGCAGGTGGGATATCTACTCCCCTTCGAGTTTCCTCCTCCTCTCTCCAACTGTCCATTTAATCTAAGAACAGGTTCACGGCTCGCACAAGGAGCTGGCTCTCCAAGAAGATACCTTCACAAAAAAAAAGAAGAGCTGTGGAGGTCCACAGGTGTTCACCCTGGTTTCGATCTGGGCTCATTCACACAGGATATGCATCGAGATACCTTGAAGACTGGCTGGTCTTGGCAAGTTCTCGGGTAAAGTTGATTTAGGACAGAGACCATCTGCTCCAATTTTCACAGCATAAGGATAGTGATAAATTTGGAGAAGTCAAACCTTACACCATGTATGGGCATGCTAATAGACAACAGCGGTGAGGGTCTTTCCATTAGATCCACACATCAACAAGTTCAAGACCATTGTTCAGTCCTTCCTTTCCAGACGAAAACCGGCACATTGCATATTAGCAGTAGATCGTTCTAGGTCACTTGTTATCCCTGGAAAAGCTTGTTCCTCATGGATGTCTACACCTTTGACTGAAGAGATCAGAGATTGAAAGTTTTGGTCCTCCATCAAAAGGGTTCTCCTTCTCCTGAGTTCCTCTCTCAAAGGAAGAGACAGGACTTGGCATGGTGGCTGGACAACAGGAACCTGACCATAGGAAAGCCCTCTTCACACTCCCCCTCCAGATTCTTCTGTTCTCAGACCCCTCAAACAAAAGTTGGGGGGCACACTTGGAAGATCATCTAACTTCAGCTGTGGGGAACCACCAAGAAAAGCTGCTTCACAACGTCCTGGAACTAAAGGCGGCTTTCTTAGCCCTTCAGGAGTGTGTGAAGTGGCACTACATGGTTGTAATGTCTGACAATACCATGGTAGTGGCATGTCAACAAATGGTGGCAACTGGTATCCCATCTACTTGAATTCATAGTAAAGCTGCACCAGTGAGCAGTGACTCACTCGGTAGATCTTTCAGCCAGATACATTCCAGGCAAGTGGAATGAAGTGGCAGATGAGCTGAATAAACTATAGGAGGGTACCACTACACACATGCCATTAATGTCCTGTTTTGTAAAATGGCTAAAAAATTAAGTTTCATAGCAGCTTTCTGGAGAAGACAAAAATTATCATAAATAGATTAACAAAATCATTTAGTTAAAAACTACTAAAATCCTGCATCTTTCTGCATAGAATGGTTTTTTATCATTCTTAAGGAGGAAGAATTAAATAAAAAAAAATTTGGTAAAAAATTATTTATTAATATCCATCGTTGAGAAAAGCGCAAATGTGACTGAGACAGATAGGAGGAAGGATTAAAAATAAATCAGAACAGTCAAGTTTCCACAAGTAACGTAATCTTTCACGTCATGTAAACTGTAAAAACCAAAGGTAACTTACAAGAAGACATAATGGAATGAACTTGTTACAGAGCTAACATATATGTTATATAAATATATATATATAGTGTACAGTATATACGTTATGGAACAGGAGCTTAACCCGTTGAACTTAAGAAAGAAAGATTACGGTTCACCATCAAGTTTCAAGTGTGATATCAAACATGAAAATCTACTCAAAAGGTGCCGACATGGCCTTGGCTTGTGCTCGAACTCTCTTCTCGTATTCCAAACGATTTTGGCTGAAAAGAAGAAACATTACATTCAGAAGCCCATATAATTAAGGGATAGGCAAAACTACAAGTAATTAATCCTATATATATATTTCTTCTTCATTTCAAATTTCTATAGGAATTTTTACACAGCCCATTTAATGGTGGTGGTAATGTTTTAACTACTACTATCAAACGAGTCATATATCAATCTACCTGAAATCATCCACTAGGCACTTTTCACATTAAAGAAAAATGTTTCAAAAAACCACAATACTCTTCATGGGCAGGACTTCACTGATTAATTTCCGAAACATTAAAGAAAAACACTACAGAAACTCACCAATAGATTGTGTATGCTTCAGCCTGTGCAGGATCTTTAATATTGGGGTCATTAAGCAAATCCTGAATACCGAGTAGAATTTGCTTGATGGTAATTGCAGGTCGCCAATCCTTTTCTTCATCTAACAGTGACAAGCAAACAGTTCCTGTAAAATATGGCAATTCAAACTTCAGAAAACTTGTAAAAGCTATATGAATTTGAGCCTAAACTCATGAGATGAGAATTGGAAGCACTGTAACGGCAGTAACCATAAAATTATAATTTTTGCGACATAACTTACCTTGGTATGAGTAGCTACATGATAACCTATTACAGTGTTGACAGAGGCATCAAGGTAACTACATTATGTAGATTTGCCAGGCCATGAAGTAAACTGTACCTTTAAAGGGCATACAGTTGCTTTGTATGAAACTGACAGGTGATATATTAGCACCACTGTTTCAAGTTACAGTAATGTCTAATATCTGTATATGGAATTTTTATTTTTCACCTTCCTCATGAGATTAGTGAAAATCCCCCAATTAAGGTGTCAAAGATGATGACAAATTGTGTAGCTTACAGATAAGAAAGGGAGGGGGTCAATCTCATTTCAATTCAATGATCTGCTTCCTTTAATATCTGTACACAATACAATAGCTGTGTTAAGATTTAAATTTACAATACAATAAACCTGAGGATGTAGAATTTGGCAAAATCAATCAAAAATTTCTTATAATTCTGCAGATGGCTTGGGAACCAGACTGGCAGCATTTATTGGTATCATGAACAATGCAACTTCACTTTCAAATTTAGTTCTATACTGTACACTTTCAATTCTGTAAAAGCTTTCATCTACATTACTGTCCCTTCTGCTTGTTTGTGCATTGTTTTGCCAATTCAACAGGAAATTACATAATATGGATTCTTTCTACATTTTGTATAATAACTGCATACCTGGGGATTGAAAAAAGTTCGGTTTATTTCCCCCTTTTCTTAAATCTTTTGGATTGGTGATGCTGGAGAAAACTTCAAAGTAATATCAGCTATGTAATGCCTTTTTTACTTCTTTCCTGAACTTGCAAATAGTTAAAACGTAAATCTAATAGTTACAAAACAGTAAAAAGTTAACAAAGCAGCCCTCCTCCCTCCCACAACACTTTTTAATGGTAATTATTATATATATTATTCAGAAGATAAACCCTATTTATATGAACCAAGACTGCAGGGGCAACCAACTAATTTGATATTCAAGCTCCCAAAGAATATGGTGCTCATTAGAAAGAAATAACAGAAGGTAAAGGGAAATAAAGAAGGGACTGCTTATTAAAAAAGAAATTAAATTGACATATAGATAAAAATTTAAGTAAAGGATTAAAATGCAACAATTGTATTAGGCTAGTAATGCATTGCATCTTTGCTCAAATTTTTTAACTTTTAATTGCATGACAGCCTACTGTATGTTTCACAGTCCAATGCTACGAAGAATAAAGGACCTATGGAACTGAGAAGCTAGACAGTTAGTCATATTTACTGCATATTGGTGCTGCTGTTTAGCAAACCTGGTTGCTCTAAGCAGGAAACGGGGATTAGGGATCATTGTGAATGTGAAAGATCTGTGAAAATAAAACTTATGAAAAATTTACAAACGAGACCATCCATCAATGGTCAAAGCCACAACTGTGATTACGGAAACAAAAACCTACCACTACAAACTCTAACTAGGAGAGAAATCTCTGGCAGAAGCAGCTGTACACACTGGAAAACGGTAATCATGCAATCAGATTATAACTTACTCATGGAATGGAACAGAATATAAAAATTTAGGCCAAAAGCCAAGCACTAGGAACTATTAAGGTCATTCAGCACTGAAAGGGTAATTGAAAGTAAAAAAGTTTTCAAGTTATAACAGGAGGAAAACCTTACAGTTGCACTATGAAACAATTGTCAGGAAAGGGTGGAAAGAAAGATGAGAGAATGAGAATTGAGGTACAGTAAAAGGAATGAATGGGGTGGCAGCTAACGGTCGAAGGGATGCTGCAAAGAACTTCAAGTATTGCCTACAGTGCACTGTGAGAGGTGCACCGATGGCCCCACTACCCAAGGGGATAATTTACTTACGGATACTCAAATACCTTACCAGTACTGCAGTGCAGAGAGATTCAAATGAGGCTAATTTCAGAAATATATAATTATGCCATACCTAAACTGCATAGACACTGTAAGCAACGTTTCACTCACAACTAAAATAACTAGTGTCAGCAAACTATGCTACAGTCTTCAGAAAATAATCAGTACTTGCAAAAATATAAAAAATTTCTTAAATACATCTTGGCATAAAAATAAAATACAAGGAATACTGAAACTACAAATACTTAAAGCGTGCTTTTCAACAAAAATCTTGCATAACAATCTGTTAAGTATAACACCAGATACATTATCAATCATTAGCCAAATGGATAATGCTGCACTACCACAAAAGAACGTAATATTCCTCACAAGCAATCGTTGAAAAGTCACCTCTTTCCATAGCCCATTTGATCAAAAACTGTTTTTATTCTTAAAATGCTTTCAAGTCATATTTTATTGCCTAGATTTACGTCATTTACATTGGACAATACAACCAGACTGTCATGTTAAAATACTTCACTCTTACAGCTAGCTAGAATGGTTTGTCCTTAATATAAATTTTATCTAACAAGTTGGCTATTTAAAAATTTAACATGATATATAAAATTATTAAAATTCTGACAATTTGATTTTTTTTTTTTTTTTTTTTTGGCAAAACCCAACATTCATTGATGGTTGAGGTTTGAACATTCACATACATGTATCTTTGTTTTGCTGACCTGCTTTAACTGCATACCAAAAACTGGGTTATGTGGGCTATTCATTACATAACCATGGGTCAAACTGGTGACCAAGTGAAAGACAAAATTACTTGATGTGATGTTCTTTTTGGTTTTAGGAACATCATAATCCCACAATGAGCTTGCCTTGTTTCATCAGATTTATTCAATCTTCCAATAACTAAATTGCCTAATGGACATTGCAAGAATTTAAATACATGGTTGAAACTGCATTTGAAAACTGAACTCAAAATTTTACATTAACTCACTTCAACCTCATAATTAACACAAGTATTTTGGTATGGAATGACAGTGATGCAAACCTTACCTGATGGATAGACATTTGGGTGAAACAGTGGAGGCTCAAACTTGCACTTGGGTGGAGTCGATGGGTAGTCATCTTTGAAGATCATGCGCAGTCGATATAGGCCACTTTCCCAAGGGGTCTATGGAAAAAAAAAAATTAATATAACTAGAGTTTACATTCAAAACATAGCAAAGGACCCTCAACCACACACTGCATGAGAATTTCTGCTCAAGCATGGAGACTTTTACACAGAATGAAAGTAAGTCAGATAATTGTGTCAGTTGCAAATACAAATGTGCAATAGTTTTTTCTTGCATGAATATTGTAGATGTAACACATTCTATGAAGGAAATTATCTCATTATTATGTGAACAATTTTTCCACTCAAGCTTATTTTTCTGCATTCAGCATCTTCCTATTGTCACACTTAATTTTCAACCTTCAAAAGTGCACTTTTAAAAGGTGTGTGTAAATGCACAGTCAACTACCTAAGCACAAATCACCACTCCAACCCCCTTTCTGGCTTTAACATTATGTTTTCTTCAAAAGTCAAAACCAAAATTGGTCCTTAAACCACCAACTGGTGTTGAGAGTATGTTTAGTTTATGCATGCATAACACCTACTTATACAATCTTTGAGCAAATAAAATCAACACTAGATAGAAATTGTTATATATATATATAAAACTTTAAAACTGATGTACAATTTCATAAACATGGTCAAACTTTTGAACTTCCATCTTTGATCAAAACTTATTTAAATATATGAATACAACACCATCTAAGTTCAGTTTTCTATTTATCACCCAAAAGAGATTTCTGTTTCCTGCAGAAATTCAAATTTAGTCTACAGTAACAGCTGATGTACAAATATTAGAAATAGAGCACTTACTCCCTTCTTTCCTGGAATTGCACATTCCCAGTTCATTAAATTAAGTGTACCATCAGGGTTCTTTGTGGGGCGTGCAATGAAGCCCTGAAAGAGAAAGCATGGAATTAGAGAATTTCCAAAACTAAATTGTATATATTCCTGCTAAGGTAAACTTTAAAAGACCTCCAATGGGTAAGTTATTCATACAGATAAGCTAATGTAAATTATATTTTCATATAAGGACAATTACTGACTGCTAAACCTTCTGCTAGTTTCTATAATAAGATTAAACTACTCCCTTCAGCATACTGTTTTGTCTTTTAGTATTAACACAAACATTCACATTCATACAAGATATCTGATTATGCTTCAATGTTATTTAGCCAGAGTAATCATGAATACACATGACTTCAATAAGCAGAGTAAAGTCTTCTGCAAAGTAACAAGCTTTTATACAGGATAAAGTTTACATAAATCCCACAATTTCAATGGTTTTTCTTAAATTAATAGCAGCTGACTATAATCAAACCAATATGACTACGAACATGGCTGTCATTAGCTGTGTTGCCAGACTTCTTCCTGGCTTATAATCCGACTACAGTATAGTTAATCTGCACCCCTCAATTTGGGGTTCTTTAATCTGGTTGTAAAATCCAACTTATCCTTCCCAAGGGCTTTCCAGGGGAAAGGGACCGTTCCAGGACAAGGCCAACGCAATTTACAATCTTTGAGGAGACAATAACAGTATTTTTTTTATCACACCTTTATCATTTATTTTCATCTGTGATTGACTGAATGATTTATATATTTTAGGCATACATGCCAAACACTGGGGCAACTAAGGCCATTCAGCACTGAAACAGAAACTGACAGTAAAAGTTTGAAAAGTGTATCAGGAGGAAAACCTTGCAGTTGCACTATGAATTAACTGTTAGGCGAGGATGGACAGTAAGATGGGAGAGATAATTTGAACGGAGGTAAAGTAAAAGGAATGAAAGAAGTTGCAGCTAGGGGCCAAAAGGACACTGCAAAGACCTTAAGTAATGCCTACATTGCACCGCATGAGGTGCACAGACGGCACTAACCCCCTTGAAGGGACTTTCAAGTGATTCTGGGTTAAATATTGGGCATTTGTGTAATTTATTTACATGGTTAGAAACTAAATCATCCTTATCATAACCTGTTATCAAAACAGTTTAACGTATTATTTCAAATCTCCATTAACTGCATTTTTTTAAATATAAATTCAAGGTGTTTATCATTTTTGACCTGGTATATGGAAGATATGGCAACATTTTCCCCACATCTACATGCCACCCCAACTAGGTCAAGGTTTACAAAGTATATCTGGGAAAAGTGGCTACATCGGAACGTACATGTTTGTTATATTCTTCTGCATGGTACCTCAACAGTCAAGTTATAAAACCTGAAGCCAATAAACATCGCACAGCCAAGCACAAGCATACAACAGGAAGGGCTGAATTCACCAGTAAGGGAATAACAAAACTTTCCCAGAGCACCAAACCCATACAATTACATATGAAATGGAGACCCCCTAACTTTTGCATAAGCATGGGCTCAATGAATCCCCAAAACAGTAACTACAATGAATCCCCAAAACAATAACTACAATGAATCAAATGAAGTGAAACTGAGATAAGTGAATACAGTACTGGAACAATGCTATTAAAGAGCAGGGGGTGGCAATGTAGCTGGCAAGACAGAAGTGAACACAGGTGTAAGGGGCACGAACAAAACAGTGAGTGTCCAAGATGATGAGAAAGATGTGACATATGTGGAAGAAATTATTAGAAGGAAAATGAAGATTATATATTCCCAATACATAGGTAACGGGGAGACCTGACAAAACAGCATTTGAGGTTATCAGGAGCAATGGCGAAAGTGCTAGTCATGGGTTATACCTGAACAGATTATGGAGAATACAGCTTTGAATAATAGTAGTAATACAAGAAATCTGTTAGAAACAGATTTAAGAGTTTGAACACAATTAAAACCCTGAAGTGAGTCAATAACCTTTTGACTTTTATTCCTATTGCTTGCTGCAAGCACTCATGGAAAGCCCAACAAAATCATACAACTTACAAAAGGGTGATCTTTCCTCCATGCCTTTCGTTCCTCAGCAAGACGGGCAATGGCTATACCAGACATCTTGTGTATTCAAATCTGTAAAAGAAAAGGGATGTTAAGAGGACATTTTCATTACCTTTTACTTCATTTAAATGAATCTTAAGAGGACATTTTCAGTATTTTTATTTCATTCAAATGAATCTTCACAAGCTTCAAACACAAATGGTTTGTTGAAGTGGAAAAACAATATTGCTTTATGTGTTCTAGTTGCAAAAATGAAATTTAAAAAAAGATGAGACTAATGAGTTTTCTCTTTTCAACTTCAAATATAGTGTAACCTAGTTCTGTAACTCTGACGGCACAAAAACCTTGAAATAACATTACAGCAGTTGTGGTGATCAAGTAAAAGTGCATAATGTACTTCAGGACACATGCTACTTGAGTCTAACTTTCCAAGGATTGAACTCCTTCCTGACCAGAAAATACAGTACACTGGTATGTTAACTAGTGACCTGGCTTTATTCAAGATGTCAGATATTCACCTAAAATTTAACCTATACAGTATGCGTCTCTCAACCATAAAATGCTCAAACACAGTCAAATCTCAAACTTGGCTGGAAGTATTGTATCTAAATGTAGAAACTGACGTCACAACATTGAGCTCTCTGCAGCATACCTACCACGATGTACTTTACACCTCTTCTCGTTTCTTTCTTGCAACCTAACTGCCCAACTTTTCAACTGTACCTTCCTCCAATTCTCATCTTTAATTAGAACCCCATGAACAAAAATATCACATGAATGCACCCAAAATATGATAAGACACACAGAACTTATAATGCAATTTAAATTACCAGGTGGCTGTTTCAAGAACTATAGCAATTGGTCCCAATAAACAGTTGAAGTCACCCCAGTTAAGAATAGGCCAGCAGATGCAATACCATTACCATGGTTCACACTGTCTAAACGTGGATGCCACTATACTACTACTACTACTTGGATCAAACAAATGTGGTGATGACGAACAAGATAATGAGAGAAATTGAGGAACTTCTCTTGTGTAGCCTACTGTACTGACATTCATAACCATAATAAGCCAGTGAAGTAAAATTTCATAAACCCTATTAAAACCCTTTCAGCTCGCTTCATGTCAATTCTCCAA
The DNA here is from genome assembly GCF_040412425.1 of Macrobrachium rosenbergii. NCBI lineage: Eukaryota > Metazoa > Arthropoda > Malacostraca > Decapoda > Palaemonidae > Macrobrachium > Macrobrachium rosenbergii. The sequence continues at coordinate 5,391,639 of NC_089750.1, read as the reverse complement.
AATAACTCTGCGGATAAAACTGAGCTGCACACTTCAAGAATGGTGGTAAAAGTACGGTTAACAAGGTAGTTCTAATTAGTCAAGGACAATGGATGCTTCATGAGGCCCAACTGGCTTGTGAACTGATGAGTACATACAGTATACACAGTAAAATCTCAAGTTCTTCATGCTAAAGTTTTCTGAAATTACAATTTTTCTCTTCTTCAAATTTACACTCTTTACACTGGGATACTTCTTGAACTTATGACTCCACTCCTCAAGATCTGATCACTGAAATCTTGGGAAAGACTGAGTGGGGGAGGGGGGAAAGCCTACTATTCCCCTGTCAAATTGACACAGTAATCTTGATTCAACTACTACTCTGTCAAATATGAGACAGTAATATTGATTGAAGCTAGGATTTATCAACTGTAAATACAATTTTATTTTTCTTGTTTCCTTTCTGCAGCAATTCTGGCCAAAAAATTCCACGACTGAGTTACATGGCCCTGTTCACCCAAATGTAAGGAATTCTAGAAACCTACCCTCATAAGTATACATAAAATCAGAGAACTTGGTTGTTTTTCACTAGATATTTTTGGTCAGCTTCTTTCAACATTATTAAAATGCACATGACTTTGCTGACCTTCTACAGTTCACCAAATTGATCAAGGATATACATGTACATTAATCCAGCATTTAAATGGAACTCAAACTTGACAACAATCAATTACATGGCATTTCAAGAAGCCACTCGACTTGAAATAACCAGCAATTTGTATGGTACTGTGGAGGAGAAGGAATGAAAATAATGCTACTGGTTAAATAGATAAAAAAAAAAATAAATAAATAAATAAATAATTACTGGTTGGCCCTTACTGACTGTGAATAACACATTCTTAAAGAACAGAAATGAGCATTGTGTGACCTTATGTAAGAATGAGCCTGGTTAGTTAAGTTAAGCACTGGCTAGGTCAGGGTATGGTGCCATATTGTTTTGGTTACGTTGAAGCCATTGCCAGACAGCGTGGATGAACGGAAACACAGGCCTGACAATACAGTATGCAATAATCACAAGCAGCAGCATTGCTGATGCCGTTTCAACCAAATTTAATGATAAATAAAAAAATTTTATGAGGTTTTCTGATTCTTGGGAACAGCAGACACTGGTACACCACCATTCTGCATTTTGTGGGGGGAGGGGGAGGGGAACCAGGTTTCTACCAATGTACAAAACTTATACATTTTCTCAAGTTCAAACAAGTAATCTTCAGTGACTTTTATATGTATTTCCTGCCATTTCTCATTTTGCTTACATGCCTCTTCAGTCTGCATACAAAGCCCTAATTATTTAATAGGCTAATCAGACTCAAGACATGCAGAAAAAATCAGCTTCCAACAATTCAAAGACATTTATAGTGTTTGTAAGCAATGCCACTCAGTGGACAAAAAATGAAAATGATTATATTGACGGCTGGATAACAAATGCATTTGACATTCTATCCTAATTAATGTTAAATGTACACACACAGATACAGATGGCTGCACACACTATACAATGTGATGAATAATCCATACAAAATATTAGAAACTGATTTCTTTGAATTTCTGCATTACAACAATATCTAGGAGGGTGTATTAATCATCTGAAAAAAGGTAAACTACAGAAACTACAGTAAAACAAGAAACTACAGTAAAAAACAGTAAAACTGATAAAATACCTGAGAGGAATAATTTAACGGCTTATTACCTGCCCTCCAAGAGCTACAGAAATACAGGTTAGGTTAGGATGTGTCTGAAACTACCATTACCTTACTTCATTAACTTTTCCTTGTTCTTCCCACCACATATCCCAATGACAAGACAGTTTGAGAACAGGACTTTATTGGTAGTGATGGGGTTTTTGATAGTACAGTACTTGTAGGGGTACAAACTCGGCAAGCCACTTATATCTGGTTACTGAATGGTACTGAATTTATGTAGGGGCTTTTTATTCCTTGAAAAGAGGCTGGACATTAATCACTATCATACAGAAATATATTTGTTTGTAGTCTGCTACTGTTAGTGAAGGCCAGGCTGCCTACTACAATCTTCTGGATTTGTTTTATGTACATCACGTCAACCAGAATATACAGAAGTTGACAATGGTACCAATTCCTCTGCGATTTAATGGGAGTGGTTAATGATCAAAGCATTTCAAACAAATGCCAGAGATTGTTCACACATGCCACATGCTATGAAAAAACCCATTTCAATTAAAATTCTGTATACAGTAATACAGGGACACAAATTTCCATTACAGCATATGCAATTAAGGAAATGTGTAGAACAAGTTTTTCAGCATGTTCTAAACCATATAAAAGTTATCTTCCTTAGTCAATTATTGTCATTTCAGGGGTGGCAAATTTTACTGTGGTAAGTTTAGAGTGCTGTGCCAAAGTGAATGGCAGGCAAAAGGTATCCCTCTCCAATAGTTTTGTATGATTGCTGTCTGGTGGCACAAAAAATGCCGGATAAAGAGGTTGTGGAAATTTCAAAGACAGCTCATCTTCTACTTGGAATGACTTAGGTCACAGCCTAGGCCTATGGGAATTTTTAAGCCATTCAATCTGAGTGATACCATGGAAGCAAGAACCATAAAAGTCTACTGCACCACTGATTGTGCCAAATCTAATGTAATATAGATGGTAACTACTCTTAAATTAAACTGCCAGATTTCTGTACCAGGAGGGGATATTGGGGAATATCTCCCGCCAGTATGAAAAATATGAAGCACAGGCTGTAGTGTAAGATGGAGCCATTGAAGATAGGGCTCAACCCACATTTTCTGTTAGTAACAATCGTAAGGTTAACAGAGAGCGGGGGGATCCTCTGGCCAGGTACAGATACAGCATCCTAGTTTTAGGGTTAGGTCAGGCTGTGAACCTGCTGAAAAATGATGATGATAAGCAAAACAGTACACTTTACAGGGATTTTCTTGTGACCAGAAATCCTGTCCCAAAGCCCCACATTGGTATCCCAATTCAGTTATGTGCAACTAGTTAGATTTTACCTTTTCAACTGGATTTTATAATACAACCTACACCTAAATGAATAAAGCCCATAAAGTTGAGCAAGTTAAAGACTAGGCAAGTGTAACAAAGTTTGTAAGACAGGCCTAGTATTTAGTATGTCCCAGGAATATTCATATGGCATGTATGTATTTTCATGCCTTTTCCACACCTAGATTATCTAGGCCTATACTAGTGAACAGTTGTATCCTTTGAGTACAAGCTCAGGTTAGGTTAGTGAGCTCTGATACTCTAACTTGCATAGGACTGAGGTTTCCAGGCTCCAAATACCAAAGGCCTTCTAACTGGAGAAAATACACTAGCCTGGAATATGGTAATGTAGCCTATGCCACCTTCCATAGGTTTAAAACATGGCCTACCCAGTAGTACTGTTGAGCCACTGGGCACATGCCATGTAAGGTGTGGGGAGGGGTTCCAATGGGTATAAGCCCCCAGGCCAGATTAGGGTATGGCACCCTTGAACAGGTTAGGTAATAAGAGTTAGGATGCATCCCTATTGAAATTGCTTCTTTTCAAAAGAAATACCTTCTAGGCCTACAGTAGCCCCAACCCTTACTCTGCATTCCCTCTCAGGGCAGAATGGGAAGTAAAGGGTCATGACCTACCTGGGGATTTTGGAGGGGGGAAAAAAACCCTCCCACCCTTCAGCCAGGTTAGGACACAGCATCTGAGGTTTGGTTAGGTAAAGATAAACCTGATTAGGTCATATTCTCTCTGAAATGCCTTACTCTACCTTCGCTCTGCCCCCAGGCCAGATTAGGGAATGACGCCCTTGAATAGGTTAGGTTAACGGTATTTCTAAGTAAGAGCTCTGCACGGCCTATTAGGCTAGCTTAGAAACTGATTTTTCCTGTACTTTTAGTGTTGCTGATGAATGATGGAGGAGCTGGTGTTGTTTATTGTCGGTCAATTATTATCAACCTCATATCCACCCAACGTGGTTGGGGGCCCTTGGCAAATGCGGGTTTCGGAAACATTGGGATTAAGACTAGACTGCCACGTTGTTGTTATGGAATGATTCCATGCATGCGCAAGTCATTAGGGAGCCACATGTTCAGGAAGGGATTGGCTAAGGAAATCTGTTCTAAAAGGAAGGGACTATACTAACCTAATATACCCTAACCTAACCTAGCAGGACGTGTGGAGCCTCTCAGACCCCCCAAGTGAAGGAATCTCGGCTTTTTACCAAAAGCTCCCCATAGCACTGCACATGCATGATAGCATTCCAGGATGGCCAGGGTACAACTTCTGAGGTAATTACAGTCGAATGATAAAAAATAACAGTAAATTCTTATTAAGCAACAAAAATATTATAAAAGTGAATTTTGGTAGAAATTCACTTTGGTAGAACAAGTAGTAGTTCCATGGCTTCAATTTCCTTCTAATATAACTTTCTTGGCAGTTTTTTGGTTGCTAATTATGGATGTACCTTCAATTTTTGTCGCAAGATTCTAATTAACCTGTAATTAACCACAGAACTTTATCCAACAAGCTAGGGGACCCAATGGGAAAATGGGGTTATGGGTGGAGTATACCTTCAGGACAGGGTAATTTGCTCCCCCACTTGTTACTAACCTACAATTTAGGGGACCCCTACGGAAAGCGGGGTTATGGGTGAGGTATACCTCCAGGACATGGTGATTTGCTCCCCCACTTGTTTACTAACCTACAATTTAGGGGATCCATAGGGAAAGTGGGGTTATGGGTGGGGTAGAACATGGGGGGTGAGAAGGCGACCGAACTTTAGTGTATACATATCATAGACAAAAAACCCTTACACAAACACAGGAAGAACAAGACGACAAAGGTAGCCGTTACAGGCAAGAATTTCAGCTACTACTGCTATTTTGAATGCTGCTATGCATGCGCACTCTTATAGAGGGGGCTTTTGGTACACAGGCTGACTCCTACTGAGGAAAGGGGGCTGAGGGATAATGTTCATTTCCAGTCCTTCTAAGTTTCCATTTTGTGAAATGCACTTAGGGACATTTGATTCCCTAGGGTCTAGTGCTAAACACGGCAAAATACATTTGAACCCCCAGGGGCTAGTACTAAACATGGCGAAGGGGGTTTCAGGAGGAATTGAGAAGTTTCTCCCACCATTGGGGGGTATTCATACGTGATCCTCACAGGCTAGACCGCTGTCTTTCCAACTGTTGCACCCACCTGTTTGCTTTGGAACGGTTCATAAGTATTTCGTTTCAGTACACCGGCTGATTCCTTGCTGTACAACCCTTTGAACCTATTACACGCCAACCTTTGGCCGTTACCTGCGAAAACTCTTACGTCAACTGCTGGGAAATTAATGTATAATGTTATGGCAATTACGAGATGTTAATTCAGCTGCATCAAGATCATGGGCTTAAAAAAAAAAAAAAAGCGAATTTTAGCCTCCCGTGCGGTAGCGAGTGCAGGCTGGTCATTCAGCAAAAAGCATTCTGCTCCCCCAGAAACAGGATCAGAGTCCCTAAGGTAGTCATTCAGCAAAAAGCATTCCGCTCCCCCAAAAACAGGCTCGGAGTCCCTAAGATACGTTAATTGGGGCTTGGTTTCTTAGTTTTTTTTTTTTTTTAGATTACTTTGTGAGTACAGAACTCCTGCGGACTAACTGGTTTTCCCTATACTTTTAGGGCTGATGGTAAAGGAGGTGACGTTTTGTTTGTTGCCGGCCTGTTATTCTTCCTAATGTGTTCCTACCTATCCCCCGTTTCCTTGGTGACTATGTTTTGCCTCTACACAAACCCCCTTCCTACCCCCCCCCAACTGTTGCTTCTCACTTTCCCCCACACTTTGGGGGGACGTGAGCAACTCTCTCCCTGCCTTACTCCACGTTCCTCCCCCTCCCTCAGCCGCTCCCTGCAACAACTGGCTCCCTGGCGATTTACACTCCCGGAGTGTGCTTCCACAATGTAAATATGTCCGCTACGTTTGTGGGTGTTCTCCCCTACCCAAAACCCCGAATTCCCAGTCCCCCTTTACTGCTGGGTAGAGTTAGGGGCAAATAACACTTGGCCAACACCAACCAATGCGTCTCCTTTATCAGCAGCCCTAAAAGTATAGGAAAAACCAATTTCCAAGGTAATACCCGATGCAGAGATCTTGCTTAGTTCTACTAGGTTAAGATACATCCCTACTGAAACAGATCTAGCCTAGCCTAGGCCTATGTCTTGTTTCATTTAAGTAGGCCGACCCGCCCAAATAAGCCTAAGGCGCAACGCTCCAGCATTTAAACCGGCTACGCAACACTGCTAACCGGCAAGTCTGGTAGACCTAAAGCTACTGTCGGTAAATGAGACCCGGGTAATGTTCATTTCAGGTCCGAACATTCCTACTCGATTTTTTATTACATCTTTCGAATCTTCATAAAATAATGTGAAAAAAATATACACAATTCTTGCAAATTAATATTTATCACAATAAAAAATAAAATACATGTAAATGATTGAGGATTTGTTCTAAGTTTCAATTTTGCAAAATGCACGTAGGAACATTTGATCCCCCAGGGGCTAGTACTAAACACGGCAAAATAAATTTGAACCCCCAGGGGCTAGTACTAACATGGCAAAAAACATTTGACCCCCAAGGGGCTAGTACTAAACATGGCAAAATACATTTGACCCCCCCAGGGGTTAGTACTAAAGGCGAAATACATTTGACCCCTCGGGTGATTACAGTTTCGTATGCTGTGGGTTTCGTCTGCCAATTTTCTAGCCGTGACCCACAAACAGGTGGCAGTGGGTACCGTCTAGAGAATCGCGGACGAATAAAAAAAGATGGCGACCTAACCTGTGAAACTGACCTAACCGAACACAGAACGCTGTGCCCTTAGCTGGCCGGGGCGAACCTCCAGAAACCCAGGTGGCTACCTAACCTGGCCGAAACCGACCTAACCGAACACAGGACGGTGTGCCTCACCTGGCCCGGGGGGGGGGGGACCCCCAGAAGGGCCGTACAATTAGTGTATCGTAAACTGTTCGAAATAGCACGTACCTCAATCGAAGTCGGAATCATCGGAGAAATCCGGAATGGCCGGTTCGGTAGCTCCATTCTTCTTCGTTTTAGGGCTGGAACACATGGGTTTAGCGGGATCTGGACAACTGGAACTGGGGGAATAAGACCGTGTGGAATTGACCAATCTGTTTGGATGGTGGTGTCTCGTGATTGTTGAGAATTGGCGGAATTAGACCGCATTTTGACGGGTGTTGAATTGACTATTTAAGGGATATGCACGTTTAATTAATTCCAGAAAAGCTTTAAAGGGGCAAGGGACATTTGTTAAGTAACGTTTTTTTATGCAATACATAGAGAAATACGAATTATACATGTTTTTTTACTGTACCGCTTCTAGGCAAAACATTACGTTTCAACAAAATGTAATAAGTGATTAATGTTAAGGTGTGTTTTGAAATGCTGACTTAAGGTGTGGTAAGATTTTAAATTGGAAGCGTGTTTCTGTAGCTCTGTCTGGTACAACTTGAAAGAACATGTCCTTAGTTTCGCGGTCAATCCCGCCGAGAACCCAACAACCATCGACACGTCTGCCTTTATTGAATTTTCCCTTTCCAAATTTGGATTCGTCAATTTCCGCGACGTGTCCTGGGCCCACCCCCGATTTTCCGGTTGTCCTGAATCAAAATGTCGATACAAACTTCCCGGCAGAAATTGAACCAGTCTACTAAGGTATTGGGAGACCCAATATCCAAAGTCATCCAGACATATTTCTGGGAAGTTCGTGGATCCAGCTATGAATCAGCACCAAAATACTCTCGAAAGACAGGTGCGAACCCGAGAAGAATGAGCCAGTCCGGATGGATGTTATTTTCCGACAACGTTGGAGGTTACACCGCTATATAAAGCTTTGGCCGTGCTTGATGAGGACGACGGTGCCTTCATCACATTTCCACAAGTACCGCTGAAGTCGCCAAGTAGGCCACTTTTCATGAGGTAGACGAGCAATGACCGCTCTTCGTTGCACAGAACACCTAAATCCTTAAGGGTCACTGGATTCTTGGAAGCAAATTGAACGTGGGACGGCAGACTGAGGTAGGTCTCGGGGCATGTCGGGCCGGGTCGGTAGGTCTCGGGGCATTTCGGGTAGTTGGTCGTCAGCTGTTTAGGATGGAACTACTTACCTTGTCAGAGGGATCTCGGCACGGGCAGAACGAGTTAGGCGGCCCAGTATACGAAATTGTAATCTACCCTAGTGCTAAACATGGCGAAATACATTTGACCCCCCGGGGGCTAGTACTAAAGTTGAAATACATTTGACCCCATTGGGACTAGTACTAAACATGGCGAAATACATTTGACCTCCAAAGGGACTAGTGCTAAACAAGGCAAAATACGTTTGACCCCCCTAGGGGATAGTACTAAACAAAGCAAAATACATTTGACCCCCAGGGGCTAGTACTAACCACGGCAAAATACATTTGACCCCCCAGGGTCTAGTACTAACCACGGCAAAATACATTTGATTCCCCCAAGGAATAGTACTAAACATGGTGAAATACATCTGACCCCCCGGGGTCTAGTACTAACCACGGCAAAATACATTTGAATCCCCCAGGGAACGGTACTAAACATGGTGAAATACATTTGACCCCATAAGGCCTAGTACTAAACATGGCGAAATACATGTGACCCCCCGGAGGTTAGTACTAAAGTTGAATTACATTTGACCCCCCAGGGGACTAGTACTAAACAAGACGAAAGTGTAAACGAATCCCCGTCTAGTACTAGCCCCCACGAGGAATTGGAGTTCGGACCGTAAACGGACTTTTAACCAAGACCTACCTAAAATAGGCCTATGGAAAAGTCCTTCCGGGCCTTAAATAGGCCTAGGGAAACTTACCAACGATCGGCCGAAAACAAGGTTTAAAGTAGACTCTAACGGACTGAAACTGACCAAACAAAACCGTCCCACGCCGACGGACAACTAAACAAGAGCAGGGCCGAAAGTTCTAGGCCTATGGGGGTCCCTCACACCTCGAGTACCAGCGGCTGGTTTGTTATTGTTTCGCTGTGTCCAACATGGCGGCCAGTGACGTCACGAAATATACAAACGGAGGCCAAGAATAGCGGTAAATATAAGAGGACGAAGTCACAAACTGACAGTTAATGGAACGTACGCTCCGCGGGCATCAGAATTTCGCGTAAACGACGAGACACGACGACTACCTACGCCAAGACGCCGGTCAATGGACGTCTAACCTAAACCACAAAAGATCCCGAGAGCCAGAGATGAAATCGTATTCTAGAGCGCCCTAAAAAGACGCCTCCAAGTTCCACACTGCCACAGATTGTGGTAAATGATACGTACTTGCGACTGCAACACCTATCGCAACCCTCGCGTTCGTACGTGCGGTATAAAAATCCCCCAAAACTGCAGTAGGACCGATCACTCACTTCACTGGACCTTTCGACTCCGGTTCTCGTGGAATCTCGTTCGATCGCGAACATCGCGGTGTCAGTTCTCTTGGCGCTTCTTTTTGAATGTTTCGGTCGTGAAATGTGACTTTAACCAACCGTCATTCTCAAATAAACTGCATATTTCACATCGATAATTATGTCTGATTATATCTTTTTAAATTTGGATGGGGACTACCCTGTCCCTAGGGATTAAAGTTAGGTTGAAAATTCCAGGCGTGAAATGT
>NC_089750.1:5356936-5376936 GCF_040412425.1 Macrobrachium rosenbergii | reverse complement strand
TTAGTTTTTGGCGATAGGTGATCAGACGCAATTATAAAATCTGAATACTGAGAACTGAGTATTTTAAGTGAACACACATTCTTAAATAAGAGATTCTGCAAATTGATCAAAGAGTTAGGAGGATACAATTAAACGCAAACTATACGAGCGGCACCTCAACTAAATGAACTTCTGTACAAATCAGCAACGTCATTATGAATATTTTTTGTTATATTAACATTTTAGATGTAATTCATTTACTAGATAAATGTCTTAAACTGAATGTTAGATGTAAAATAAAGGTTAGTTTAGGTTAGGGACTGTGTGGGATTGCTGTTAGATGTAAATCCAGAAAATATTCTTAACGGATTTTATTACTCAACAGGAAGCCAGACCCTCAAAGTGTCTGTTAAGTTGAGGTGCTACTGTACAGTGAAAAGACATGCATTAAACAATTCCCATTTCAGCTTCTCCAACCTTCTTCCACAGACGCTATAGCGGATCCAGAAAAATTTCATGGGGGCACCAATTTTCATATTATACACAGACATATATATAATTATTATTTTTTTTCTCAAAACTACATTATTTCTATAATAAATTTTGTATTATTTCCACATTTTATATTTCTCAATTATATTATTGTCTAAATCTTCAAAATTATTATCTTATTATTTTTCAAGGGGCGGTAGACGTGCCCAGGTGGTCCCCTCCCCCTCCCGGATCCGCTAGTAGTGTCCACAGAACTAGTTAAACCAAGTTCATATTGCACGCGCATGAAACACGAATGCTACTTCATTCCTCAAACTGAGGAACTTACCCATATCAAGACCAGGAGTGGTCATCTTAAGATAAGTGTTAGGGACAGTGTGGACCTGTGACGAGTCGACACAAGGAAGGTCAGTAAGTGGCACCACTGCCTCTCCAATGAAGGTATTCGACCGCCCTAGGTTGTAGTCCTTGAGGGTGAAGAGGAGTAAGCCAGCACGAACCCCGTCGTCGTTCTTGCTCATATCACTGCAGAGGAAACATTTAGCAATTTAGTTCTGATGAAAGTGACGTAATAAATGACCCCGTAGAAAGTTAAAGCCGTCAGTACACCTCATGTGGTGCACTGTACGCATTACTGAAGCTATTTTACAACGTCCCCTAGCTGCAACCCCTTTCTTTTCTTTTGCTATACCTCAATTCATTTCACTGTCCACCCTCTCCTAACAATTTTTTGATAGTTCAGCTGCGGGGTTTTCCTATTCTTACATCTTTCAAAACCTTTTTTACTCTGAATTTCCCCTTCAGCGCTGAATGACCTCATAGGTCCCGCGCTTGACCCTGGGCCTAAATTCTATATTCCATTTCATGATGAATAAAAGGTAACAGCTGATTTGGAAGGTGAAAGTTACTAAATATTCTGGGCCTCCGTGGATGAAGAATGAGTTCTGTGCTTACATGTCTAGATTTTATATACTGCACAATACTCGCAGCCTTATGCTAATAACTACTGAATACTGTGATGAACTCATATGACAACATGAACTCGTCCTTTGGACGGTTTCCCTAAATCTAAGTGATTTAAGGCTGTTAACCAAAAAGTGTTTTCAGCGTTCATCCCTTCCAGTCTGTTAAAATAATTAAATATTTATTTTAAATGACTTTGCGGGTTTCTAATACATGACAAATCAGGTTTCTACTACATGGCAGCCCTGGTTTCTATTACTACATGGCAACTCGGGTTTCTAATACAAGACAATTCAGGTTTCTATTACTACATGGCAACTCTAGTTTCTATTACTACATGGCAACTCGGGTTTCTAATACAAGACAAATCGGGTTTCTATAACTACATGGCAACTCTGTTTTCTATCACTACACGGCAACTCGGGTTTCTAATACAAGACAAATCAGGTTTCTATTACATGGCATCTAGGGTTGCTATTACATGATATCTCGGGTTTCTAAGGCTAGACAACTCTGATTTCTACTACATGACACCTTGGGTTTCTATTACAAGACAAATCAGGTTTTTATTACATGACAACTCAGGTTTTTATCACATGACATCTCAGGTTTCTATTACATGACATCTCGGGTTTTTATTACATGACACCTCAGTTTTTTATTTTATGACACCTCGGGTTTGTGCAAGGAAACTCGGGTTTCTATTAAGAGACCACCCAGGTTTCTATTACACGACACCTAGGGTTTCTATTACGCGGTAGCTCGGGTTTCTATTACAGTGCACGGAAACTCGGGTTTCTATTGCGAGACCACTCAGGTTTCCATTGCATAAGACCTCGGGTTTCTATTACAAGACTACTCCGGTTTGTATTACAAGACTGCTCGGGTTTCTATTAAAGGACACATCGGGTCTCTATGACAGCAAAAGGAAAATCGGGTTTCTATTCCGAGACCGCTCAGGGTTTCTAATACACGACACCTTAGGTTTCTATCATACGACACCCAGGGGTTTCTATGACAAGACAACACAGATTTCTGACTCACTATTCAAAGGTTTCTTCGTAAACAGCTGGATCGGCTTTCCGCTGAGTCTTCGTCTTGCGGATCGTGGCCGCGGGGAACCACTCCTGAGGAACTAACTGGACCTTGACGTAGGAGTCGACCGGTTGGTTGTGGGAGTTGTGGTGGAGTCCGCCGCCCCTCGAGCTGATGCTCGCGCTGTCACTCTCCGTCACCATGTCGCGAGCCATGATCACCTCCACCAGCAACTTTCCGGGGCGTGTGAACAGCATCTGGAAAGAGGATCGTCGAATTGTTAGTATTATTTATTTATTTAATTTTTTTTTTGAAGGAGGATCGATGAATTAATTTTTTTGGGAAGGATGATCGTTTAATTATTTTTTTTTTAGAAGGAAGATTGTTGAATTAATTTGTTTTGGAAGGATGATCATTTAATTAATTTTTGTTTGAAGGAGGATCGTTGAATTAAATTTTTTCGAAGGAGGATCATTGAATTAATTTTTTTTCGGAAGGAGGATCGTTGATTTTTTTGGGAAGGAGGATCGTTGAATTAATTGTTTTCGGAAGGAGGATCGTTGATTTTTTTTTTTTTTGAAGAGGACCGTTGAATTAATTTTTTATTGGGGGGAAGGAGGATCGTTAAATTAATTGTTTTTTTGGAAGGAGGATCATTGAATTAATTTTTTTGGAAGGAGGATCATTGATTTTTTTCGGAAGGAAGATCGTTGAATAAATTTTCTTTGAAAGGGGGATCGCTGAACTAATTTTTTTCGAAAGGAGGATCGTTGAATTAATTTTTTTTGGAAGGGGATCGTTGAAAAATTTTTTTTTTTTTTTCGGAAGGAAGATCGTTGAATGAATTTTCTTTGAAAGGGGGGTCGCTGAACTAATTTTTTTCGGAAGGAGGATCGTTGAATTAATTTTTTCTTGGAAGGGGGATCGTTGAAATAGTTTTATTTTTTTTTTTTTTTTGGAAGGAGGATCGTTGAATTAATTTTTGGGGGGCCACAGAGTGGAGTTACGTTATCCAACACAGAGGTCAGTAGAGTCAAGTTTACACTTCAAATATCCACGAATAAAGAAAGGACACTTTTATGATTAGTTATTACACTTACAATTCATGGAAAAATATTGTAGGTGACTCTCAGAACAAGAGGATATGGAATAAAGAGAATCAAGATTTCTTGCTCCTAAAAATGTTTCCAAATTAGGTAGAGTATTTTTTTTTCTTAAGTTACCGTTACAATTTTACATCTTGCCACTTATTCTCTGATCATTAATCTTGCAGTTCTTGATAATAAAGTGTTAGTCTCATTTTCATAATTACCAAAAAATATCAGTCATGTAGCTAGGCAGGACCTCAGTCACCCCTTTAATATATTTCAGTCATAACTCATACGTCCGAGAACAACCATTATATACTTATATGGCCAAGATGCTCTTATGATTAAATGCATAATTTTGCTATGTGAACAATAAACAATCTCACTTGTATTTGTTTCATTGTAAGATTTTAGGGATGCAGTTGCACGGCTAACACATTTTTCTACGCATCAGGAGGTGCCAGCACTCATTTACAGCCAGGCAGATTGGGAGCAATGAATGAACCTAGCAAATGGGAGCCACAGCACCCACTTTGGTTGGACGTAACTTCATTCAAGAAATGGTCTCTAAGCTTAAATTCCCGTTGGGGGAGTGCCGTCACTGCACCTTACGTGGTGTACTGTAGGCATTGCTTACGGGTCTTTACAGCGTCCCTTCAGCCCTTAGCTGCAACACCTTTCATTCCCTTTACTGTACCTCCGTTCATATTCTTTCTTCCATCTGACTTTCCACCCTTTTTAATAGTTTTTTCATGATGCAACTGCTTTGAGGTATTCCTCCTGTTACACCTTTCAAACCTCCCTACTGACTGTCAATTTCCCCCTCTACATTCTGCTCTGTTCTAAGCTTAAGCAGTGTAAGTCATTAGAAATAATTAAAATAATTTATATGAAATGAATCATACCTTGACTACTAGTTGAGCTTTCGATGGCATCGAGGCTTCGCCCTGCTCATCGTGTCGTTCTTGGTAATACTTTGCAATCAGAGACTCCGTTGACATCCGAAGGCTGTCAAGGAAATCGAGCAACTCGGCGTATTCTGAAATGTCAATGAGGTGAAGAGACGTTTAGTAATAATTAATGATAATAATAATAATCTCTTCTTGGGATAATGGAGGACAAAAAAATCTTGACAGAAAATCCCGTCGTCAAGTTATTATGTAATTAGATTTTCAGTAGTAGTAATAATAATAATAATAATAATAATAATAATAATAATAATAATAATAATAATAATAATGAAAGTCCTCTTCTAGAGATGAGGTAGTTACAAAAAATCTTGGCTGAAAATCCTACTGAGAATAATTTTTTATCTGCAACATGATCAACTTATTATGTAGTTAGGTTTTCAGTTAATAATAATAATAATAATAATAATAATAATAATAATAATAATAATAATATTATTATTATTATTATTGAACGTCCTCTTCTAGAGATATGGTAATTACAAGAAAAATCTTCACTGAAAATCCTGAGAAAAATTTTTTTATCTGCTACATTGTCAACTTATTATGTAGTTAGATTTTCAATTAATAATAATAATAATAATAATAATAATAATAATAATAATAATAATAATAATAATAATAATAATAATAATACTGAAAGTCCTCTTCTAGAGATAAGGCAATGACAAAAAATCTTGACTGAAAATCCTACTGAGAATAATTTTTGTATCTCTCTTCAACAATGTCAACTCATTTTGTAATTAGATTTCCAAGCTGTAATTAAATGCTTTCACAGAGACATTACTACGGCTAGCCCTTCGACAGTCAAGATACTGGAGGTTCTCAGACTCAAAATACTTACCCTTGGTACGAGCTTCTTCAGCGTCAAGGCCAATCCCTTCGTCAGGAGAGAAGAACTTGAGGGAGGCTTCTAAGAGATCATAGACCCCCTTGAAGTAAGAAGCCTTTCTCCTCTGGGGGAAAAAATGGCCAAATTCAGAAATTGGCAGTTACATGAATACAGACATATCCTAAGCATAACTGCTAACAATAGTGTTCGTGTTTTGATTTTTGGTTACTAATGAAAAATGGCTTTCAACTTCTTACAATAAACTGTATTTTAATGCTTCTAATTAACAATTACAGTACTGAGCTCACATCCATAGTCAAACTGCTCAATAAACAGTTGTTGTGATTGAAAAATAAGATAATTTACTGTAGCAAAACTAGAATTATTTAGTAAAAAATAAACCCCAAAGACACCAAACAAACACAGCAAAACACGCAAAAACACCAATAACCAAGTATTACCTCAATATTCCTGTCCACGGTTTCACTAAACAGCGAAATGATGACCTCCCAGAGGTACCACAAGAACCTCTGGAAGTTCGACGTGTGGAGGTGATTGTGGAGGAGCTGGATGGCTGGGTCCAGCACCTGCTCCAGAAGAGGACCTTCGCTCTGGCTCTCACAGGCGTCTTGCAGCGCTCTGTCCAGCGTTGGTTTGAGCTGCGTTGCAGAAGAGAGTAACAGAAAGTTTTTGAGTGGGAATGGAATGGAAAATAGACTTTGGGGCCAATGGCCAGCCACTGGGACCTGTGAGGTCATTCAGCGCTGAAAGGGACACTAGTAAAAGGTTTTAAAGGGGTAACAAGAGGAGAATCTAGTAGTGTCACTATGAAACAATTGTTACGAGAGGGTGGAGGGAAAGATGGAAGAAAAGGTACAGTAAAATGCAAGGGGCCGAAGGGACGCTACAAAGAACCCTTAAGTACGGACAGTTTTTGATTGGGGATCAAGTAATAATTCTTAGATACATTGTCAAATATAATCCAAAAATTTCTTATCTTTTTGTATAATTTTCCTGAAATACCCCGAAACAGAAAACAATATGAAATGTAAGGGTAATTTTACTTCTGTAATTCTATTGGTGTCATCATAAAAATACAGTTATTTGTATAAGAAAAAATTACTGTCACTGTATGATCATTTTCATGAAATACACAAAAGCACAAAACGTAATTTTACTAAAGAGGACTTTTACATGCTTCATTTTATGACTGCCACCATTATTTATTTTTAAAAAATTTGGCACTTTCAGTCTCTTTGGGAATTACCTGTAAATGATTTACAATGGCACTGTTAGTCCCTTTGCGAATTAAATGGCTCTGACAATACTTTTCACTGATGCCATCACAGTATTTGTACAAGACAATTACTCTGGTACTGTTAGCCTCTTTGCAAACGAATGGTCCTAACATGAGGTTTCTGGCATTCAGCGCAACTGGAACACTTCAGTGCAGTGGCACAAGGCCAGAACAGAAGAAACCCCTACCCGGTCTATGACAGCTTCGATGAATTCGTTGACTTTGGCCTCCATGTTCTCAGTGGCACTGACGATGAGTCTCTCGACCGTCGCCTCCAGCTGCGACGCAGCTCCCTCTCCGTTGCTGGCTCTCCTGATCTCCTCCAGCGTGGCGTCGAAGCCAAAGTGGCCTGGTAGTCCCGTCAGTTCTCTCCTTACTCTTTCGATGTTATTCAGACCGACGCAGATCTAGGGATAGAGAGAGAACAAGCTGGTATTAAACTCTGTTGACGCCCCAAGTAAGAATCTCAAGTTTCTTCGATGTTGTTCAAATCAAAGTATGTCCAGAGGAATGGGAAGGATCAAGAGTGAAATTCACTGCTTGTTCAGTGCCTGCTTATGAAATCACAATTACTTAAAGGTTTAAAATCTCTGGACCACTGCACAAGATGGCAATGAAGCTACAAGATTCTGGAGAGCTGAGAACCACATTCTAAAGCATAACTCAAAAAATTTTCAAGAAATACAGGAAAGAAACAACTGTTTATTCATATTCCGGGCAAGGATTTCAAGATTTTGCAATGTCATTTCAAAACAGAGTATGTCTCGAGGGAAAAGAATGAGAACTGAATTCGCTGTCTGTTCAATGTCTGCCTAGCTATACAGCCACAAGATTCTGGAATGCTGAGGACATGATTCTGCAGAATTTAGTGAGTCCTGAGTTCACCAAGTTACCTTAAATTACAATATATGAACAGCAATGGAAAAATAACGAACTTTACTTTTATTCAGTTGCATTCAACTTCAACTGTAAGTTTCAAGCAAATTCACGAAGTCAACCACCGACATCACTGCTTAAATTTTAAGTGGTCAACCTTGCGTTACTAAAAAAGGGGTCAGCTGGCTGGTTGTATTTAATAATGCCAATCACAATACTGCAACACTTTTATGTCATAAGTACCCTATCACATATGGCTGCTTAAATCAAATCTGACCACTTACAAGAAGCGTTGATAGCAACAATAACAAAGACAAACCTAAAACACAATGACTGTACCTGCTGAGTTATGAAGACGCGATCGGTGTTCGCTTGTCTGTGGAACATTTTATCAACCTTGGCTCTCAGGAGGTCTGAGTAAGTAGTGGCGCAAGAGCAGATGTCCTCCAGGATCCTGGCCAGCAGAACAGCACTGTGCTCGGGGTCAGGCCACATCAGCTTGAGCCACCAAATCTTCACCTGGAAGAACCAATTGGACACTGATTGTAGAAGAGAATAGAATAAAGAATCCAGGCCAAAGGCCAAGCACTGGGACCTATGAGGTCATTCAGCTGAAAGGGAAATTGACGACAAGAAGGTCTGAAAGGTGTAACAGGAGGAAAACCAAGAAAGAACTGTTAGAGAGGGTGGTAAGTCAGATGGATGAAAGAGAATATGAACGGAGGTACAGTTAAAGGAATGAAAGAGGTTGCAGCTAGGGGCCGAAGGGACGCAGAAAAGATCGTTGAGTAATGCCTACAGTGCACCTTCACTGTCATAACTGCCTCCCATTGTAGATAACAAATAAAAAATATAATTTTCTAACATTTACCAAAGTGAAAAACTTATAGTAAAGCACAAAGCTTCACCACGCTCTTACGTCGTGGAATATCCCCGTGGTGTCGGTCGCAGACGAGCTGAAATCGCAGAAGTCGTCGACTGGCTCGAAGCTGTCCAACTCGACGGCCTTCTTGATCATGTCCTGCGCGCGACAGATGGCCAACTCCAGCCACCTCATGACGCCTCTGGAGAACCAGCGGTGGTACTCGCGGACGCCAGATTCCGATCGAGCTTCAGGCGCCAGGCCTTCGCTCAATCTGCAATAATTAATAATAATAATAATAATAATAATAATAATAAATAATAATAATAATAATAATGAGGGATGAAATCCACGATAAGTTTTTCGGTCAAACAATTTCAGAATCAAATAATAATAATAGTAATAATAATAATAATAATAATAATAAAAATAATGTCTATGATGAAGAAAAAAATCATCAGGTAGTTAGGTAACAACGCCAATAATAACAATAATAATATTAATAATAACAATAATAGTAGCGTCTACAATAATAATAATCATAATACTTATGTTGTCAACAACAACAACAATAATAATAATAATAATAATAATAATAATAATAATAATAATGTCTATGATCATAGCCACGAAGACAAACAACATAACGTAATTAAGTAATAACGCCAATAAGGTCAATAATGGTAATTTGACAAAACTAACAACAGTAGGAATTAACAGTTCCCATAATTACAGTCCGCACTGCACCAAAAGGAACTTCGCAATCAAACCGAACAATCTCAGGAATTAGCATTGCACGTCTTCCCACGATAATCTCAATGAGGACACACAAAGAAAGGAAATTCAATTCTTAGACTAACAACGTCCTCTAGTCGTTTGCTAAGAATGGGAAGTTCAGGAGATTTCTCTTACTGTTTTCGTAATTGTTCGTAGGAGATTAGGATACCGAATTTAGGCCAATGGGCAACCCTGGGACCTATGAGGTCATTCAGCGCTTTGACGGAAATCGACAGTAAAACGGTTTGAAAGGTGTAACAGGAGGAAAACCTCAAAGCAGTTGCACTATGAAAAAATGATCAGCGAGGGTGGAAAGTCAGATGGAAGAAAGAGAATACGAAAGGAGGTACAGTAAAAGAAATGAAAGGGGTTGCAGCTAGGGGCCGAAGGGACGCTGCAAAGAACCTTAAGTAATGCCTAATGCTTACAGTGCACCGCAATGACGGCACTACCCCTTTACGGAGTCAATTGTTCGCAAATAAGATTTGAAGGTTTGCGAATGGCGAGTGTGGCCAGTGGCTGACTGCGTTTTCCCAAAGTAAAAGAAGAATAAAGAAATTAAAGATAGGAACTAAATAACAAGTATTGGAAATATATAATCTTCAGCGATTTCTATACAGCTGTCAAACCAAAACAAACAACAAACAAAAAATAATCGCAAATGATGAAAAAAGTAAACGTTCACAAGATTCCTATAAAACCACCTAATTAAATATTCATAAGATTCCTACAAAATTGCCTAAGTAAAAATTGACAAGATTCCCATAAAACTGCCTAAGTAAATAAGTCAATATTCACAAGATTCCTATAAAACTGCCAAAGTAAATATTAACAAGAGTCCCATAAAACCACGTAAGTAAAAATTTGAAAAGATTCCTATATAACCGCCTAATTAAATATTCACAAGATTCCTATAAAACTAAGTCAAAAAGTCAATAATGATAGGATTCCTATAATAAAACCGTCTACGTAAATACTGATAACCCCCCAAACAAAATCAAACACGACTGAACCGGCCCTAGATTCCTATAAACCACAAAATAAATAAATAAAAAAAAAAAACTTACGAGTGAAGCCTCCCCAGATTCCTATAGAGCTGCCAAAGGGAAGTCCCCACTTCGAGGCCGTACTGCAGGTTGGACTCGGCGTCCTTCTCCTCCTGGTCTTGGATGGAGGGCATCCTGTTGTAGATGTTCATGAGGAGCGGCCTCACGCAGGGGTTGATCTTCTTGCTCACCATCAGGTAGGTCGTCTGCATGTAAGGAATGTTCATCTCTCTGGGGAGTGGGAGGAAGAAGAAGAAGAAGAGGTTTAGACGTAGGGATACATGTGTGTGTTTATCATAGGGGTTGTCAACGTTTACATTTGCAGTTCATGGTGGGGATCTGAACTGATGATACAGAGAGAGAGAGAGAGAGAGAGAGAGAGCAGATTTATGAAATGTACAGTAGAGTGAAATTTGCATTGATGATATGCATGAACTTGAGAGAGAGAGAGAGAGAGAGAGAGAGAGAGAGAGAGAGAGAGAGAGAGAGAGAGAGAGAGAGCAGATTTATGAAATGTACAGTAGAGTGAAATTTGCATTGATGATATGCATGAACTTGAGAGAGAGAGAGAGAGAGAGAGAGAGAGAGAGAGAGAGAGAGAGAGAGATAGTAAAGCATTAGATTTATGAATTGCACAGTAGAGAGTAAAGCTTCAATTTATGATATCTGTGAACTTTATGAGAGAGAGAGAGAGAGAGAGAGAGAGAGAGAGAGAGAGAGATGGATTGTATAGCAGAAAGCGAAGCCTGCACTGATGATATTCATGAACTGCAGAGAGAGAGAGAGAGAGAGAGAGAGAGAGAGAGAGAGAGAGAGAGAGAGAGAGAGAGGCTACAACCCCCAATACTTACTTCAAGAAAACGGCGTTGTAGAAAATGGTAGCTTGATTCAAGAAGACGTAAGCTTCATCCACTATCTTGATGACTCGCGAGATTTGCTCGTCTGCTGTTTTGACGCCCCGGAGTTGTTCCTCCACCAATAATGTCCACCTAAGATAATAATAATAATAATAATAATAATAATAATAATAATAATAATAATAATAATAATAATAATAATAATAATAATGTGGGAAGCAGACAATCTCTTAAACACAAAAATCACAACTAATAACCAAAAAGACTTAACGAAAACGTAACAACAATCTGCAACAACTGCCTGAGATAAGTAAAATCACAACTAATAAACAGAAAGATAAAAAATTAACAATATGTAACAACAAACTGAAATATGTAAAATCACAACTAATAAAAAGGAGAACTTTCAAAATCCCTCACCAATTCTTGGCGTGTGTGTTGATACTTGAAGTGACCAGTTCATGGATGTGAGGAATCATTTCTTGGTCCAGAAGTTCTCGCGACGCCGCGTGGGTCTGCAAGCTGTGTAAGGCCCTGTTGAAATAAAGTGGAAAACTCATGAATAAAGTGGATACCTCTTGGATGAAGTGAAAAACTACTGAATAAAGTGTATTACTCCTGGATAAAGTGAATACCTCTTGGATGAAGTGAAAAACTACTGAATAAAGTGGATTACTCCTGGATAAAGTGAATACCTCTTGGAGGAAGTGGAAAACTACTGAATAAAGTGGATTACTCCTGGATAAAGTGAATACCTCTTGGATGAAGTGAAAAACTGCTGAATAAAGCGAAAAACTCCTGAATAAAGTGAAAACCTTCTGGATAAAGCGAAAAACTCCTGGATGAAGTGAAAAACTACTGAATAATTTGAAAAACTCCTGAATAAAGTGAAAAACTAGTGAATAACGTGCAAAAACTCCTGAATAAACTGAAAAAACTCCCGTAAGGTGCAACACTTGATATGGAAATGATTAACAAGGTTCATTTCCGTTGCATGCATTGAAAGAAATTTCAATCAGTATTGCAAATTATGAATATAAAGATGTTCCTTTTAATTTTCATTTCAATTACTGGGGTAGCATTACAGTACACGTTGTAGACAACAAGAAAATTAATAACATGAAAAACTGCAATGTAATATATAAATCTGTGTCCGTGTGTACTGCAGACGCCCTTACTTGAGAGTGTAAGTGAGCTGGCTCTGGGCAAGCACGCCCGAGGAAGAAGGGAAGGCTGTGTGGAGGTCCTTGAGGCGCTCGGCGTGAGCCCTGACGAAGTAGGAGAAGGACGACCTCAGCTCCGTCAGTTCCTCGACCTCGTAAAGGCCCTTGGCCAGGGACAACTGTACCCGGTGGAGCTGAGACAGTGCCCACCCGGCGTCCACGGTGGTCACTCGGCTGCCCACGAGCCACCAGGATAGTTGTAGCTGGGCCTCGTTGATGCCCAACATGATGGCGTGTTGGGCAAGGGCAGCTGTGGAGGGGAGACTCAAGCGGCCATTCCACGGGGGTGTCCACTGGTTCTCCTGTAATGGTTGGGTTGGTTTGGTTAGGTTGCGCAGTGACTTTGCTGGTTGTGAGTAAGTGTAGATATTCTCTCTCTCTCTCTCTCTCTTGTCTTTCATTCTCTAATATTCTATATATATATATATATATATATATATATATATATATATATATATATATATATATATATATATATAATTATATATATAATATATATATATTATATATATATATTTTATATATATATTATATATCTGTTTATGAAATATAATTTATTTATATTTTTACCTATATTTACCTATTAAATCATTTATCTTTTTTCTTTTTCTAATAAATGAACTCTTCTTTCTGTATTTCCTGTTAACTTTGGAACTTCTTTCAAATGAATTTCAAGTTTGTTCCACCTTTCTGAATAATAATAATAATAATAATAATAATAATAATAAGTTATTTGTTTATCCACTTATCCGTAAACCTATTAACATTTCTATTTGCAAAAATTCGTTACATAACTCGTCCGAACTAAAACGTACCAATCATTTTCTCTGTATAATAAGAACTATATTTTTCTTAACTTATTTGTGAGTCTATTTACATATTTACATTCAAGACACCCATTGCTCTAACCTACCAATCCTTTTCGTTGTATGAATAAACGGAACAATTACATAACCTACAGCAAGCCTTCAAGATCTAAACACTGTTTGGTAACTCACGATCGCTGCCAATGACGTCACGCAGTACAGGAGAGAGACAGTACCAGCAACAAGGCCACGTTCAGTGTAAATATTTATCAGCTAGAATTCAACAAGATAGTTCACGCGTACTTTGAAATATATCTGGGATCTATCTTTTACCCTTCATTTGGATTTTAAATTGTAACTCTGTGATAAACACCATAATTCGCAATCCCTCTCGTGTGTTGGACTTATAGGTTAATTCCAAATGAGTTTGTAATGGATTTTGGGTAGTGCAAGTTTCCTAACTTTTTATTATTATTATTATTATTATTATTATTATTAGCTATTATTATTATTATTATTATTAGCTGGCTAACTTACATTTGCCAGACTAGAGAAGATTTATCATATATTGCATCAAACAGTTATCTTAACAAAGGTGCAATTTTGTCACTTACAATAAGGGCATTACATATGCAGTTTGGGCAATAATAATAATAATAATAATAATAATAATAATAATAAATAATAATAATAAAAAAGAGAAAGAATTATAGGCACTCTTTCAAATGTTTACTAAAAGACACAAACACACACATATACAGTATGGACCATGCATATACATTCACCCTCAAACAAGAGAGAGAGAGAGAGAAGAGAGAGAGAGAGAGAGAGAGAGAGATATATACTGTGCATATACATCCACTCCCAGCCCAGAGAGAGAGAGAGAGAGAGAGAGATACAGTATAAACTGAGCAAATACAATCACCCTCAAAACAACAGAGAGAGAGAGAGAGAGAGAGAGAGAGAGAGAGAGAGAGAGAGAGAGAGAGAGAGAGAGAGTCTTACTGTCATGAGATTTCTTTTGAGATCCTCCTGAAATGATATATGAGTCAAGGAGGAGAGACAATGAGCGGAAAAGGACATTGGATGCCGGAGAGAGAGAAAGAGAGAGAGAGACAAGCTAGTTATTACAAGACGGATATGAAGAATCATGTCTCCTGTACACACGACACAAAAATATCTTTTTGACCGGACAGGCTTCAGATCGAGTAGAGAGAGAGAGAGAGAGAGAGAGAGAGAGAGAGAGAGAGAGAGAGAGAGAGAGAGAGAGAGAGAGACTCATGTGAAAGACTGAAGTAAAACGTATGAAAAAAGGAATGTATTATGGCACAACAGAGAGAGAGAGAGAGAGAGAGCAAACTCATGTTAAAGACTGAATTAAAACGTATGAAAAAAGGAGTGTATTATGGCACCAACAGACAGAGAGAGAGAGAGAGAGAGAGAGAGAGAGAGAGAGAGAGAGAGAGAGAGAGAGAGAGAGAGAGCACAACAAATTGATGTAAAACGTATAAAAAAGGGAATGTGTATTATGACCCCATCACACACACACACACAGAGAGAGAGAGAGAGAGAGAGAGAGAGAGAGAGAGAGAGAGAGAGAGAGAGAGAGAGAGAGAGAGAGAGCACAAACTTATGTAAAAGAATTAAGTCAAACGTATGACAAGAAGGAATGTGTTATTAACTCATAAGGGTTTACTTTTCCAAATAGAAAGATGTGAAAGTGTAATGTAATATAAAAGGAAAGAGAGGGGGCAGACCCATATAATTTTTTTCAAAATCCTATATCCCTCTCAAAAGACACTCCTACGGATATCTTGACCTCATCCTAAAACTTACCAAAATTTATAATCCTGAACAATAAGTCCCTTAGTCGAGAAGCCCCATGAGATATGGCTTTGGTCAGGAATCCTACAGAAGTCCTACAAAACATTTCCTTAGTCAAGAGGTCCAACGTCGTAAGTCCTTGTTAAAGAAGTCCTACATGATAAGTCCTATATCCTTTAAACACTCCTACTGACCTCACTACTGATGGTCAGGAAGTCCTACAGAAGTCCTACATAACATTTCCTTAGTCAAGAGGTCCAACGCCGTAAGTCCTTGTTAAAGAAGTCCTACATGATAAGTCCTATAGCATTTAAACACCCCTACTGACCTCACTGCTGATGGAAGGAAGCGAGATTTCGTGATGGACGAGCCTCGTCAGGAGGGCGTCGTAGGACTTCCTCCCCTCGTGGTCAAGCTCCGCCGTGGAGAGGACCTTCCCCTCGAGGCGGACGCTGCCACGGTCCTTCGTCAGCTCGCCGTCCTTCTCCAGAGGGTACCAGCCGTCGGCGCCCCCTTCGCTCATGCTCTGGGGAAGAAAAAGTGGGCTTTTGAAAGGTCTTCCCTTGGGGAACCATTGTCTCTTCTCTGCAAGTAAATACGTACACTTTGCAGCTACCTTTTCAAGAACCAAAAAACCGATCTGACCCTTGACCCCCACCTTGATGTTGAGGACGACCTTCCCCAGCAAGTGGGCACCGTGGTGCTTCGCCTGCTCCGTGGTGCCCTTGACCAAGCGGCCGAAGCTCTTGATGTCCCTCACGGCCGTCAGCTGCTGCACGCCCACTGCGTCGTGTTCATGCCTTGGTGGGAATAACAAGGATATTTAAGTCGCATTTATCAGATGAGTCACACGTTCCGTGTCCACATCTTCGTAAATAATAGATATAACTGATTTAAAAGTGAGACGTATATACTCACTGGCTAAGCTTCCTTCTCGTACCTCCACAAATAATAAGTAAATTTGAGAAAACCAATCACACAAGTTTCGTGTTTATTTCTCGAGAAATTAGACACGCACAAATTATATATCTGATATGTGTACAGGCAGCTTTAACCAATACATATGGCATAATACGTAGGAGAAGCATTACGTTATCGTGTGCTCAGAACATTGATCATTGTAAACTATTGCACGAAGTTAGAATGTAAGTGGTAAAAATTATAACAGCAAAATGATACGTTAGATTTTTGTACCTCAGGTCACAAACAAACATTGGAATGAAAATTTCTGTAAATAAATTTGCATTCATTTTTACTCAATTTAAAACAAGAATTACAATTACAAAATATGACATAATATTTAATTTGGATCAGCAAACAAATAAAAAATGGAAGTACTGGAAAACTTAAAAAAAATAAAAATTATTTATTACGGAATATGCATCGGCAACCAACAAGAAATTTGACATTTTTGTTAACGAATCACGTCTTAAAAATAAAAATGTTCTGTGTGAATAATATAATCAAGTTCCCAATCAAATGACTTTCATAAAAAATAGTAACTAATTAACATATATGACTTACCATATCTCTAATCTGAGGACGTCCTTTTGCAAGTTATTTACTCTCCTGGAGAGGAAAAGAGAATGACATTAATGCAAATAACGGGGAAATATTTAAGTATGAGAGAGAGAGAGAGAGAGAGAGAGAGAGAGAGAGAGAGAGAAAGTATTAGATTTACAGATTGTACAGTAGTGTGAAGCTTGACTCTATAATATTCAGGAACTTCAGGGTGGAGAGAGAGAGAGAGAGAGAGAGAGAGAGAGATATTAGATTTACAATTGTACAGCAGTGTGAAGCTTGAATCTATAATATTCAGGAACTTCAGGTGGGGAGAGAGAGAGAGAGAGAGAGAGAGAGAGAGAGAGAGAGAGAGAGAGAGAGAGCATTAGATTTACGAATTGTATAGCAGTGTGAAGCTTGAATCTATAATATTCAGGAACTTCAGGAGAGAGAGAGAGAGAAATTCTGACTAATATTCAAAGAGAAATTAAAAAAACAAGGGCAAGTATTTCAGGAAATCATACAAAAATTACGTGGGATTAATGTAAGCATTATATGAGAAATCAAGTACAATAATTGCCTTAATACTTGTATTTAAATACTTTATTTACATTTTAATCTATTTATTTGTTAATTGAATTTATTTTTTTAATTTTTTAATAAGTGATCTCTTCTTTCTGTATTCCCCATTACCCTCCGTTACTTCTTTAATTTAAAAGTCTATGGCCCTGTGGTGGGCTCGTTCCATATGAATAGAATTCACCTTCTGATACTTAATATTTGATTTAATTTAATAATCAACTATGTAAAACCCTCAGGTAATTTATTTAATTTAATAATCAACTATGTAAAACCCTCAGGTAATTTACTAAGAGAATTTACAATTTACTGAGAGAACTTACAAGCCACTTTTTTAAAAACAGATAACAACAAACACTTTGACGGGAACATTATTGGAACTTACAGGACGAAGTCTTGATTCCAAATGGGGTCAAGGGTGTTCTTCTGAAGGCGTGTCCGATGGGTGTCACCCGTGCTGGGGATGACCACGGTGGCGTAAGAGTTGGTCTTACCTGCGGCAGGAGAGTGAAAACGAGGTCAAAGGTTACGAAAACAAATATTGTGGACTCTAATTAAACCTTGTTTGCTGTAATAAAGTCTCCCTTTTTTTAACCTATTGTTGATGGTGAATGGTTTTGTAAAAGTGGTGAATGAGTCGAAGGCATTGTCAGTGATGGTGAGATAGTGATGAACAAAATAGAGGTGATTGTGGATGATTGTGAATGGTCGTGATCGACGTGGCTGACGTGGCTGTGAATGATGGTGATTGTGGATGATTGTGAATGGTCGTGATCGACGTGGTTGTGAGTGATGGTGATCATGATGAAGACGGTCGAGATGGTGCGGCTAGGAAAGATGGTGAATGGTGATGACGATGATCTATTAGATCGAGGTGCTAGTGAATGATAGTGAAGAGAGCAAAACAGGACTAGTATTTAGATGACCATAAAAGCTTGCTTACACAGCGAGACGAGATGGAGAATGATGGTGATGGTGAATGGCAGTGAGGGTGACGCCTGAGATCGAGGCGATTGTGACATCGATGATGTCAAAGCATGGAGTGAATCCTTTACTTGTTCCAAGTAATGGTGTCATTGTATCTACGAAGAGAACACATCTCTCTCTCTCTCTTTATGATGCCAGATAATTCTCTCTCTCTCTCTCGTAAACGAAATCATGATAAATTTACTAACTTTTAACGAAATACAATGTTATATTTTTATATATATATATATATATATACATATATATATATATATATATATATATATATATATATATATATATATATATATATATATATATTATATATACTGTGTATATAAACACATACATGTACATATATATATATATATATATATATATATATATATATATATATGCATGCAAACTAAAACTAAGACCAAATCTCTCTCTCACCTTTGACAGTCTTTGGTCGCAAGTCCTTAGCTTCCTTCACGCTGACGTGGAGTTGAACCTCAGGAGTCTGTGAAGGAAAAAACCAAAATTATATTTCCCTTTTATAAGAGAGAGAGAGAGAGAGAGAGAGAGAGAGAGAGAGAGAGAGAGAGAGAGAGAGCTTAGAATCTGCTGTAATCAGACTTCTTATGGCAGTTACACGCAAAGTTTCTTATCATTGTTATCAGATCACAGGAAAGTAAAAGAAGTTGGACAGCTAAGCGACAAGACCGGAGGAAACGGATGAAAAGCAAAAGGCGGAAACCAATGCAGCTGTTCCCAGTGCGCCCTGTAAGGCACACTGTAAGCAATGTATTTCCTGTGAGTGACTCGACTTGGGGGAAGACTGAGTCATATTAACAGACTGAAACAGTCAAGTCAGCGGAAGTGCAAATAACTTTGGAAAGAATATATTACCAAGACTATTATTACTAAAACCAATGATACTAATAAAATATTAACGCTATTAAAAAAAAAAGGCAAGAACTCATTGCAATCATAACCAAATTACGTCCATAACAAAAGTTAAAATCGATGATGATAGCAAGTTCTTCATTGGGAGGGTGGGTAGAGCTTTCGGCTTGCATGCTGTTGGCCCAGCGTTCGACTCTCCGAGCGGCTAATAAAGAATTACAGGAATTTATTTCTGGTGGTAGAAATTAATTTCTCGTCATAATGTGGTTCGGATTCCACAATAAGCTGTAGGTCCCGTTGCTAGGTAACCAGTTGGTTCTTAGCCAGGTAAAATAAATCTAATCCTTCGGGCCAGCCCTAGGAGAGTTAACCAGCTCAGTGGTCTGGTTAAACTAAGGTATACTTAACTTAACTTAATCGATGATGATAGCCATGATAACGCGTCTACCACGACTACTATCACAACTACAACTACTTAAGAGATTATGAAGTGACCATAACATCGATAAAAACAACCAGTATCAATAACATTATGCAAACAAAAACGAGCAACTTGGAAATTACTCACGGGTCGCGTCTTCGCCTGCTCGACCAATCTGTTGAAGACTTCGGGAGACACCTGGTAGGCGTCCCTCAGCTCCTTCGTCACCTGGGCGAGAGTCACGGCGTTAGTCTTCTCAGGTCCGGGGCCCGTGGTTCCTGACGACGGGTCCTTGCTGCTGCTACTGACGGTCCAAGTCCCGCCTCCCGTTGCGCCCATCAAGGAGTAGACTGAGTAGAGCACTCCGCATAGATGCTCCTCCGACTGGAATAGAGAGAAGAAGGGAGTGATGATGAGTTGGAATTCTATGAAATAAAAGTATTACAGAGCTGTAGATTTATTAAGTGGAAACAAATGATTGTATTTTTACTACGTAAATACCGCAGAGTATTATTATTATTATAAATTATTATTTTTTTTGGGATATATCATTTTTTAATTTTCATCTACGTTTACCATGCAGTTTACATACAGTTTCAACATGTGTATATATATATATATATATATATATATATATATATATATATATATACACACACACACACATACATATACAGTATATCAAGAAAACGTTCCTATTCCTAAGGACTTTCTTACA
>NC_089750.1:5304436-5351936 GCF_040412425.1 Macrobrachium rosenbergii | reverse complement strand
CAAACTACAAATCCGGGATGTTATCGAAATATATATAAAGGAGTCCTGCTTTCAAAGGACGCTTTCCCTACAGCGCTCGTTCGTTATCAGTGATTGGCAACACACGTAGGATTTCAATACTTCTTTAATATTTCAATATTTTCTTTAATGTTTCAATATTTTCTTTCATATTTCAATATTTTCTTTCACAAGTCGATATTTTCTTTCATATTTCAATATTTTCGTTCATATTTCAATATTTTCTTTCGTATTTCAACATTTTCCTTCGTATTTCAATATTTTCTTTCATATTTCAATACTTTATTTCACATTTCAAGATTTTCTTTCATTTTCAATATTTTCTTTCATAATCACTTGCTGTGGTTTTGCAATTATGCTAATACAAAGCCGACATGAATTTAGAGTTTTCATGTTGCCAAGTAATGCATGATAAATTTATTTATTGCATGATTACGCTTTGACTATTTATGCGCGTTTGCGCGTCACCTTGCGAGCGTGTATGCGCGTCTCCTGAATAAACATCTGTGGACGCTGGAAGAACTTTCGAGAGATGAGGAATGTACCTCGGGCATGTTGATAAACTTTGAAATAAAGACAAGAAGTATTTTCGAAGGACTGCAAATATTTTCGAAGACCCTACAAATATTTTCGAAGGACCTGCAAGTATTTTCGAAGGTTCTACAAATATTTTCGAAGGAGCTGCAAATATTTTCGAAGGACTGCAAATATTTTCGAAGGACCTACAAATATTTTCGAAGGACCTGCAAGTATTTTCGAAGGACTGCCAACATTTTCGAAGGACCTGCAAGTATTTTCGAAGACCCTGCAAATATTTTCGAAGGACCTACAAATATTTGCGAAGGTCCTACAAATATTTTCGAAGGCCCTACAAATATTTTCGAAGGCCCCACAAATACTTTTGAAGGACCTACAAGTTTTTTCGAAGGACCTACAAGTAATTTCCAAGGACCAACAAGTATTTTCCAAGGACCTACCGCATCCTGCAGGAATAGGCGTAAATCACTGCCGGGTAGGCTCTCGACACTGCCCACGCAAGTGCTCGAGCCGTAGAAACCGCTGCTTCGGAAGCTTCTCCTCGAGATCTTCTCTCCGAGCTCCTCGTCGCCGAAGTCGAGGAGCTCCTCGAAGTCGAAGGCACAGAAAGGAAAGCCTTCTTCGAGGTTCTCCTCCAAGACTTCCTCCAGCTCCCCGAGGACGTTGCAGACGATGACCCAGGAGCTGCTCAGGTCCCGCCTCCTCTTCCGCCACCTGGCGTGCACGCTGGATCTCCTGTAGAGGACTTCGGGCACGCTTTCCGGGTCGAAGGTGACCTTCCCCTTCTGGTTCCTGGTCTTGTAACTCCCAAACACCGCCGACCTCGTCTTCTGAACTTCCCGGCTGATGAGGATGGGTTCCATGGCGATACGCCGCTGCTCTCTGACACTCGTGACTCTGATGATTACTGATCCTGTAACTGGTGAGGAAATTGGGCTACTGGTGATATACGTCTTTGCGCAAGCGCGGGAGGGAGCGTCTAGTCAGCTCAGTAGCCGAGGATACGAATGACCAACGCAGGCCCACACGGCATATTATTATTTACCAGCAGGTCGCGATCCGTCACAAGGCCACCGCAGACAATGAGACAAATGAGGGTATAAACATATGACGAATTCCATGCCCCGCGAGCGGCTGCTTCTGTGACCTAGGGAATGATGAGTCAGGAAGAAGATTACCGTGCAAGCCGCGTCCTTCTCTGACGTTGCTTAGGAACAGAGAGTACCACAGAAAGTACCCATCGAGGTTTCTGCGGCAGGAGATGACCACGAACTTTGTCGAGACGGGAGATATCCACAGAGGAGATAATCCAATGGATTCTTGAAAGGCTCTCCGCTGTGACGCTTTGAAACAGATGACACGCACACCGAATAATTTCACAGACAGGACAGATATCAACACACACACACAGCCTGCTGCAGCGAGCAAGCCGGCCAACAGACACTTACTGTAAGAGCGGTGCCACACACAGAGAGAGGGAGACAGAAGGACCAATAACGTTTCGACACTATGGGATCCCGGGTAGCCACTGACGACAGCAAAGGCGTACGCTACTGTCCTGCCATAGGAAGTCCCGTTTCCACTGACAGTAAACATCTCACGAACCGTGACATTTAAGGGGTTGGGTTGTCGGTCCTGCCATAGGAAGTCCCGTTTCCACTGACAGTAAACATCTCACGAACCGTGACATTTAAGAGGTTGGGTTGTCGGTGCTGTGAGACACATTTTGAGGCACTGCAACTTGCGTGGAAGCAGATATGGTACTTAAGCACACAAACACACACACCCACAAAAATATGTTATATACTGTATATATATATATATATATATATATATATATATATATATATATATATATATATATATATATATATATATATAAAGTGTGTGTCTCTCTAATTACTATATCCCTTTCACGAGGTTACATTGCCTAAAAAGCAACACATACACACATATACAGTATATATATATATATATATATATATATATATATATATATATATATATATATATATATATATATATATATATATATATATATATATATATATATATATATATATCTTCTTCTTCTTCTTCTTCTTTTAACGTGCTTTTATTCCCATTTTTGTATGGGGTAAATTATATATATATATATATATATATATATATATATATATATATATATATATATATATATATATATATGTGTGTGTGTGTGTGTGTGTGTGTGTGTGTGCATTAGTATATCGTACTACCGATACAATGTCAAGCACATTATATACATTACAATTTTACAATTAGCGTTGAAATAAATGAAATAAATCATTACCGATAGAATTAAATGAAACTGATTTTTAATGTACCACTGTTAAAAAATACAGTAACACGCCTTCTTGAACAATGTTTGGCCTGAACACTGATAACCTCTATATTACTGGAAAGAAATTTCTCATAGTTTTGGGCTGTCCAAAAAAAATAAAATTATTTATCTCCTGATACTTAATTTTTGGCGAACAAATATTTACGGCAGATTACAGGCCTTTTCGTTTACGGATAATATTAGTAGCTATTTTGAGCTATTGTTTCAGTTATTTTTTTTCTGTTCTGAACACACTTCAAAAACAACACCTGTCAAGCGATAAAATGATCCCTGAATCATTATTGTAGCACGATAACCAACTTTACAAAGACCGGTCAAACTAATGAGGCCACCGAGAGATGGGTACATTGAGGTCAGACACCATACTTATATACTTTTTATATATATGATATATATATATATATATATATATATATATATATATATATATATATATATATATATATATATACTTTCATTTTTCACAAAATTATGACTTCATATATAGCTTTCAACTAAACTCTCTCTCTATCTCTCTCTCTCTCTCTATATATCTATATATATATATATATATATATATATATATATATATATATATATATATATATATATATATATATACATATATACGAAACACAAACACAAGGCGTCACGGAACATACGACAAACACAAAGCCACAATAGCCCTCTAAGTACAATTGCACGATTAGACAACTTATCATCAGACTTACCAGAATACTGTTTCATGTGAAATAGGAGGCACGCACAGTAATCCGCACAGGCGCGCGTATGTAACAAAAATTGAAAAATTAAAAGGATCACCTTGTCACAGTACTGTACATACATCGTGTGCACAATTCCTTAATTATACATGCATACATATATACATACATACATACATACATACATACATACAGTACATACATACATATATATATATAATATATAGATATATGTATATTATATATATACATATACATATCTATATATGTATATTATATATATAATATACATATATATATATGTATATATAATGTATGCATACTTTTTAACCCAGAGCCAGCTGTAATAATAATAATAATAATAATAATAATAATAAAAATTATAATAATAATAATAATTTCTTGAATATATTCACTGATACTATTCTTTTATGTTAAACTTTGTATAGTGCTTTGTAAAAGCCGAACAATAATAATAATAATAATAATAATAATAATAATAATAATAATAATAATAATAATAATATTAATAACAGACCTCTCAGTACTATTTCCGTTCATAAAACGATTTACACAACGTATCTCAACATTCAAACGAATGGTAAATATTCCCAGAAATAAATAATAAACAGGAAATTGTCGTAGGAACGTTCAGCTTACGCATTTCCAAAAAAAAAAAGGAACTCATTCGAATTTTTTTCTTTCGCTATTGACAGAGAGAGAGAGAGAGAGAGAGAGAGAGAGAGAGAGAGAGAGAGTCTTTAGAAATGTACTCAGTAACTTTTATATATATGTGTGTGTGTGTGTGTGCAAAAAAAAAAAATTATATATATATATATAGAGAGAGAGAGAGAGAGAGAGAGAGAGAGAGAGAGATCTGCTTCCCAAGAGTGTGTGTGTGTGTGTGTGTGTGTGTTTAATTATTATTATTACTGATTCGATAACAGTTTCCGAGTATATTTGTACAAGATACTAAGAGACAGAGAGAGTTAAAATAAGACCTTAATTTAGATATTAAGATCAATAAACTAAGAGTTCCATCACAGACGTCTTAAGCATCAATAAAAAAAAACAATGAAATTGATACGACTGAAAGAATAACGAAGGTAAAAAAAATTCAAAGCGAGGATGGGCGATGTTTCCGATTTAAGAGACTGGGAAAATTACTGAAGATAAGATCACGTTCACTTATATAATAATAATAATAATAATAATAATAATAATAATAATAATAATAATAATAATACTCGGAATAATATAGAAGATCGAATCAAGAAGAAAGCATGGTTTAGAAGTACGCGAAGACGAAGACTCAAAATATTGGATAAAAATGATTTTCAAGTAATAATAATAATAATAATAATAATAATAATAATAATAATAATAATAATAATAATAATAATACTTGGGATATAACAGAAGTTCAAAACACGAAATACAAAGAAACCATGAATTTGAAGCAGGCGAAGAGAAAGTAAATATACACACACATATATACATACAGTATATGTATATACATATATATATATATATCTATCCATTTATCTGTCTATCTATCTATCTATATATATACATATGTATATATATGAATATATATATACATATATATATATATATAATATATATAAATATACATACATATAAACACGTTCTCTGACCATCGCTTTCCTGATTAAAAAAAAAAAAAGCCTTCATGTGCACATAACGTAATCTAAAAAGAAGAAGAAGAAGAAGAAGAAGAAGAAGAAGAAGAAGAAGAAGAAGAAGAAGAAGAAGAAGCGCACGTTTATCGAAGATGCGTCAGACATATTTTGCGAAACCCGCCGACGATGATGATGATGACAATGATGATGATTCGTCACCCAAAGGTCCTGAGTTCTTAATCTGCACTGACCTGTTGTTTGTGACGAGAGCTTCTGGGTAAACAAAGATTCCTCTTCTTCGTTTATTGCGTCTGAACGGAAGCAATGTCATTGGTGTGGGGGGGGAGTTGAAAGACACCTGACGGCGCAGATGTTACGACTGTTTTTGTGTGTGATGGTGTCCTTATCCTCAACATGTTTGAAACTGCTGATATTCTTGTCCGTGTCCTTACACAGACTCTCTCTCTCTCTCTCTCTCTCTCTCTCCCCAAAATATGCATGACAATTTTTATCTTTCTAACACACACACACACACACACACTTCGAAATATACGTCAAAATTCTTATTTTTCAAATTCTCTCTCTCTCTCAAGAACGCATAATGCCTATTTCCTATAAAACTCTTTTTCTCTCCC
This sequence comes from Macrobrachium rosenbergii, assembly GCF_040412425.1. NCBI lineage: Eukaryota > Metazoa > Arthropoda > Malacostraca > Decapoda > Palaemonidae > Macrobrachium > Macrobrachium rosenbergii. Next base: position 5,346,040 of record NC_089750.1, on the reverse strand, counting down.
AAAAAGATGCATAAAAATCTTTACAGCTCTCTCTCTCTCTCTCTCTCTCTCTCTCTCTCTCTCTCTCTCTCTCTCTCTCTCTCTCTCTCTCTCTCATCAAGAATACATAATGCCTATTTTCTAAAGAGCTCTTTTTCTCTCCTCAAAGGGTGCATAAAAATCTTTTAAAGCTCTCTCTCTCTCTCTCTCTCTCTCTCTCTCTCTCTCTCTCTCTCTCTCTCTCTCTCTCTCTCTCTCTCCGAGTCCTTTTAGGCAAGAAAAATGTAAGACCTGTGGAAAGATCCGTGAAACCCAATCAGAGAATGCTCCGTAGTGAACAAGCATTAAAAAAAAAACCCACTTAGGAGCACACATTTTCGTATGCCAGAAAATGCTCTCCGAATCCAAGCGAAATCTATCTCTCCCAGAATCTAATCACTTTTTGCAAGGCATAAGGCCCACCTCTGGGCAAATTTTCGCAATAATCAACGCATTATTTTCATATTAATAAAAAATTAACAAGCAAGCCGACCTTAAAAAACTCCTTTTTGATAATAACAACGGCAGGTCATTAAAAATTTCACACTTAAAAAGAAAAATGTCCACCATTCTTTGAATTATTTTAGCACGTAATTTACGCATCAATGACCTAAATCATTATCATGCGAGTCTGTAGCATTAAATGTCAATGATTAATAGAGAGTTTTTCGCAAAAAAAAAAAAGTCAATAAAGATACTGAAGTTACTAAGGGCGAAATTCTAACCAAAACATACAAGGAGATCGCTTTTACGAGTTAAAATTTGGGTACAGGTTCATAAGACGAGATTCTAATGCAAACGTAAAGGGAAATCGATCTTATAGAGACAAAACAAGAAAATTGGTCCGGGGCTAGACGAGAGAGAAAGAGGAGAGTTATTGATTTATCGAAGAAAGATGTGGCGTCGCAGCGGACTTCCAGCTGGAGAGCGTGTTCATGACTCACGTTCGAATCCTCACAAGTAACTGGGATAATAAATACTGGGCAGCTGCTCTCTCTCTCTCTCTCTCTCTCTCTCTCTCTCTCTCTCTCTCTCTCTCTCTCTTTCTTTCTCTCTCTCTCTCTTAACTTTCCTTTTGTACAAGCCTGTTTATTCAAGAAAGACAATTATCTATCTATCTATCTCTAAGACGTTGATGATTTGAGACTCATCAATAATTGAAATTCCTTGCATGAAAAACATATCGTTGAAAACAGAAAAAAAAAATTATAAAGCTGAGAAACAGTAACAGACCAAAGTACACCATAAATGAGACATAAAACGCAAAAATAAGAAATAAAAACATCATAAATAAGAAATAAAAAAAAAAATAAATAAATAAAAACACCATAAATAAGAAATAGAAAGACAGTAAATAAGAAATAAAACACCATAAATAAGAAATAAAAACACCATAAATAAGAAATAAAACACCATAAATACGAAATATAAACATCATAAATAAGAAATAATACACCATAAATAAGAAATAAAAACACCATAAATAAGAAATAAAACACCATAAATAAGAAATATAAACATCATAAATAAGAAATAATACACCATAAATAAGAAATAAAAACACCATAAATAAATAAAAAAATCATAAATGATTTTAAAAACACCATAAGTAACAAATAAAGACACCATAATTAAACCCAAAATACCATAAATAAGAAATAAACATCATAAGAAATCAAAACACACCATAAATAAATAAAAACCACCATAAGAAATAAAAATCACCATAAATAAGAAACATAAACCACCATAAAAAATAAAAATCACCATGAATAAGAAATAAAAATCACCATAAATAAGAAATAAAAACCATCATAAATAAGAAATAAAAACCACCACAAGAAATAAAAATCACCATAAATAAGAAATAACAATCACCATAAATAAGAAATAAAACCCACCATAGATACGAAATAAAAACCACCATAAATAAGAAATAAAAAAACACCATAAATGAGGAATAAAAATCACCATAAATAAGAAATAAAAACCACCATAAATAAGAATTAAAAACCACCATAAATAAATAAAAACCACCATAAATAAGAAATAAAAATCACCATAAATAAATGAAAACGACCATAAATAAGAAGTAAAAATCACCATAAATAAATGAAAACCACCACAAATAAGAAATAAACATAAGAGATAAAAACCACCATAAATAAGAAATAAAAATCACCATATACACGAAATAAAAAAGCGTAAACAGAAACTAACGAACGCAGATACAAAAAAAAAAAAAAAGAAAAATTACGAAAATGTACTTGACAAAGAAACTGTGTAAAATTACATAAAATATTACGGTAAAAGTTGCATTATTAAGACACAAGAATATATATTACAACGAGAGACTTTGCCCGCAAAACATGGTCGCTACACCTGACGACCAAAGGCCACGAGAAATGCGTATTCCATCGATCTGCTGTTTGGGTCGCTGTTCATACCCTTTCCTGCCCCCTTCCCCCCCACCCCACTCCCCCCAATGAGAAAACAAAGCCGTAACAGGTGGCAGGCGACGGAGGCGTCGTAGGGTGGGTTATTTACACATACCGGGGTGCGGCCGGAAGATTAAAAAATAAAAATGCACTAAGGAAAAACGTCAATTACGTAGGTAAAAGATGGTCAGTTTTTTTGGGGGGCGGGTAAAAACATTAAGTGGAGTAATTCTTCTTAAAGGAAACGGGAAAATTTTTCGGAATTTTTCCTAGAATAAGAAAGAAGGAAAAGTAATACTAAGTCAAACTGGCTAGTTTTTTTTCCTTGAGGTAAAATCAGACAGTGGAGTAATTCTCCTTAAACGAAACGGAAAAATTTTATGGAATTTTCCCCAGAATAAGAAAGAAAAAAAAAGTTGAAACGAAAAACAAAGGCAAATTATTTAACAAGTATTTCTAAACGTTCAACAGAAGAAGAGAGCGGAAATTTGTACAATGGAATATTTCCTATTAAAAACACGAAGGAGAATTTACAACAAATGACAAATTTTAACTTATATCCGCTATGGAATTTGCCCAAAATAAGAAAGACGAAATACTGAAACGAAAAATGAGTAACAAGTGATAAAACAAGCGTCTTTCAATCTTCAACAGAAGCGAGGACTGGAAATTCGTAAACCACAGAATATTTCAAATCAAAAACAAAAAGAATTTCAAACAAAAGACAAGTTTCACCTTACAGTTTAAAAATTTGTACGACCTTAAAAAAATACGACAGTTAAAAAAGCGATTTCGAAGTCTCTACAAGAGGGCACGAGGTCGAAAATAAAATGAAACAAGTAAAAAATGCGCCGAAGTTTCTTCGGGGCAATCGAGTTTTCTGTACAGCCGCTACAACGTATAATCAAGGCCACCGAAAACAGATCTATCTTTCGGTGGTCTCGATATAACGCTGTATGAGCCGCGGACCATGAAACTTTAACCACGGCACGGTGGTGGCCTACCCTATATCGTTGCCAGAAGCACGATTATGGCTAACTTTGACCTTAAATAAAATAAAAACTACTGAGGTCAGAGGGCTGCAATTTGGTATGTTTGATGATTGGAGTGTGGATGATCAACATACCAATTTGCAGCCCTCTAGCCTCAGTAGTTTTTAAGATCTGATGGCGGACAAAAAAAGTGCGGACAGAAAAAAGTACGAATAGAATAAAGTGCGGACGGACAGACAAAGCCGGCACAATAGTTTTCTTTCCCAGAAAACTAAAAATTACACGTATACCTACAATAAACTATAAATGATAATGAATATTTCACAACCCTCTTCCTCTAACGACAGAAGCCCTGCAGATGGACGACTTCCCAGAAACGCGAACAAAGGCGGACGGATTGGAAATCTGTCCGAAATCCTTTCAGGATGCGCAGGTGCGCAAATTAACCCGTGCCCTGGGGGCGATTAGGATAAGACCCATGCAGTGACTCACTACCGGGTTGAAGGACTGAAAAGAAAGAAGAATGAATGGACATAAAACAGGCCGGATACGGTTAAAGTCCCGCTCAGGAAACGGCAGGTATCTTGGTATGCGCTGCTGCTCTGAGCGCAAGTTGCTTGACCTTCTTTTTTTTTTCTTTTCTTCTCTTCTCTTTTAGTTCATCATATCACTTTCTCATTGTTCTGTTCTATGGAAGCTTGTTTAGTATGCTTAAGGCTTCCTCAGTTTGTTCTCCGCCACTTGGATGTGTATGTTGCTTAATGGTAAGACCAGATCAATACATAAAGATCTTACTTACGACATATTTGAAAGAAACATTGCATGCATACATACATACACACACATATTATACATATACATATATATATATAATATATATATATATATATATATATATATATATATATATATATATATATCTCAGACCAGGACACGGGAAACCCATGGGAAGAAAAGAAGGGGTGATTATTCCTCCTCCTCCTCCTCCTCCTCCTCCTCCTCCTTCTTCGTCTTCTTCTTCTCATATATAACAGACCAGGTAAGAGTACTTTTTAAAAATGCATTTCACGATCGATCTCGCGAGCCGTGAGAAGAAAATATAAGGAGCAATGCAAAATGAAATTACGAAGGAGAGAGAGAGAGAGAGAGAGAGAGAGAGAGAGAGAGAGAGAGAGAGAGAGAGAGAGAGAGAGAGAGAGAGATCAAAGGCTTCTGCTTGCGCAATCAATGATGCTTTGCACCACAAGTGATCGGATCATTTGGCAAGGCAACAACCTATGAAGCCTTCAGGCTCAGAGGGTGAATCTCTCTGTTTCTGAAGTTTTATGGGCCAAAACAAAGGGTTAAGTTAATTCATACATAACAGACCTTTCGAGAATTAGACCAAATACATCAGAGCCAACAGGAATGAAGCAAAATACAAGTGAAAATATATAAATAAATACACAAATAAATAAGTTCACACAAACACACCTATATATGTATATATATATATATATATATATATATATATATATATATATATATATAGAGAGAGAGAGAGAGAGAGAGAGAGAGAGAGAGAGAGAGAGAGAGAGAGAGAGAGCAAAAATAAGCTATAGTCCACGGGAGTTACACGACAACTTCAATTTCGATGATTTTCTTTTTCGTAATAATAATGGAATAGATATTGTGTTAAAATTGCAAAGTATCCTTTATACCATTATAATTAATGCATAGTCTGTGAACCATTTGCAAAAGAGTCGAAGATTTTAAACAGACTTCGAAAATGCTTAAAGTTTACAGTGAAAGAAGATAAAAGGTAAGCAATACTAAAACAAGTGATGAGAGAGAGAGAGAGAGAGAGAGAGAGAGAGAGAGAGAGAGAGAGAGTGCATTCCAATACAAAATACCTACACACACACACACACACACACATATCTTCTTCAAACCACATGGCGAAAAAATTGACAGAATGGCACTAATGACTTCGTACAAAATACCTACTACTCGCGCATATTAGAACGACCCTCAGCTCCTCGCAACCGTCAGTTCGCTCTATGTAGACTAGTAGTGTCTCCCCATTCGAACAAATCAATCAACAATTCCCTTCAATTAAGACGAGCCGGAGACTGGCTCTTTGGCGACCCGGAGTCTAGCGAGGGAGTGAGGCGCGACTCGAACATAGCTGTACTCCGTGGAGACAAGAGTCTCTCGAGTGCAGAAATCGAACTACCTGCTGTCAAGGCACGAATTATCGTTAGTCTCATTTATAAGTGGCAGTAGTAGTAGTAGTGCTACTAGCAGAGGTAGTAGCAGTAGTTACTAATAGCTGAGGGAGTAGCAGTAGTTATTAGTAGCAGAGGGAGTAGCAGTAGTTATTAGTAGCTGAGGGAGTAGCAGTAGTTATTAGTGGCAGAGATAGTATCAGTAGTACTTGTAACAAAGGAAATAGCATTAGTACTAGTAGCCTACGTAGTATCAGTAGTGCTAGTAACAGAGGTAGCAGCAGTAGTACTAGTAGCAGAGAGAGAGTAGCAGCGGTAGTAGCATTACTAGTAGCAGAGGTAATAAAAGGAGTTACTAGTAGCAGATGCAGTAGCAGTAGTAGCAGAGGTACATTAGTAGTACTAGTAGCAGAGGCGGTAGTAGCAGCAGAGAAGTGTTCATATTGTTCCCACACTCTTACTGAACAAGACAAAACTACATGAATTTCCCAAGCAAGGCTCTACAGTGCGGAATACTCGCCCATATGCGAAAGAATTAAGGAAATCGAGTCAACTGGACTCTAGAGATGCTATCGAATAATACAAATTAACAACCAATAACAAACAAATCCGTCATTTATGAATATACATCAGCCAAAACAAGTAAACAAACCAGAAAGGAAGAAAATATGCCTCAGTGCACCCTTGAACAAGAAGAGCACTTGAAACTAACGGCAGGAGTGCTATGATGTTGCAAGGGCTATGGAGAAGCACAATGCTCTAAATATTGGCTATACGCCACCACCCGGCGTCTGGCAAGTAAAGGTGCCGCTTTAGATGAAATAGATGCCAATTTAATGACAAAACTGGTGGGCCGGGTGTTCAAACGATTCATTCACAACGCAACTGGAAGGAGACTGTTGACAGACCCCAAATACCCAATTAAAATAAAATATAAGATTTACACCAAAGGCCAAGCACTGGGACCTAAGAGGTCATCAAGCGCTGAAAGGGAAATTGAGAGTAAAAAGGGTTGAAAGGTGTAACAGGAGGAAAACCTCGCAGTTGCCCTATGAAACAATCTTGTTATCAGAAGGAGGAACGTAAGATGGGAGAAAAAGAATATGAACGGAAGTACAGTAAAAGGAATAAAAGGGGTTGCAGCTAGGAGCCGAAGGCCGCTGCAAAGAATCATAATGCCTACAGTGCACCGCACGAGGTACATCGGCGGAACTAACCCCCTACAAGACCAAATGCCCAATAAAACGAATGGAGAGGACCTTTCCACTGACACTTTCTATTGTACTTTTTACTTAGTACGAGAATTATTATTAGTTTTTAATCAGTCGCGGATTACTGCTTGGTTACTTTCAATTGTCTTTATGTCTTATACTTTACACAGCACTTTGCGCACTATCATTAATTATGATTTCATTTTGGCAATAATGGCTGGCTGCTCATGACAGCCACACTCCAGTAATCTGTCCTCGGTTTTAATTTACTTAGTCTTAAGGACTAACTTTCTGGTTAAATAACAGTGATCCGTCCACGCCACAAAACACATAATAATAATAATAACAATGATAAAGAAATCAACTTCTTCATCACCACAAAAACACACAACACATGAACGAAGAATAACAACAACCTTGATGATAACACGGAAGTGCTCTTTTCGTCAACAACAACAACAATAATAATAATAATAATAATAATATCAACAACAGGATTTTCAATCGAGACAAACAACAAAAACTAATCATAAAAACAACAAAGAAAGGTCCTTTCCCAACCCAAGCGACTTTTATCACGGATTACAGACAAGGGGCGTACGGAGGCCACGCATCTGAGTCAGCATGAGGCGGAAAATTCTGAGAGCGAATCTGTCAGAAGAGACGGTGTCATTTACCAATTTTAGGCTCCTTCTCAGATCACAGGCCGCGTCGCGTCATTTTCACCGTAAGGTCTTACGTAAGTTCATTTATTGGGCAACTGTGGGAACAGTCTTCCTTGCAGTGGTAATTTGTTTATTAGCTGCAATTTGTACTTTCCTTGAACAACTTGTTTTCGAACAGGTAAGTCTTCACAACTTTTTAGTTCTATTTGCTGCTTCTTGAATTGTCTAGGTTCCGTGTATTCAGAAGACTTTTTCGCTCATTGCATCCATTAATCCATAGTTGTTCGTGCTACTTAAAAAAGTATCTGTTCCTTCAGTGGTATACATCTGTAAGTCTTCTAGATATTTTCTTTCTTTATCGTTGTGTAAGTCCAAGCAAAAACCTTATATTCAATTCATGCTTTCACAGGCAGCTGGTGAAGCTGGATAAAGATAGTGAGGATTTAATACTTAATCTGTATGCCTTAAATCAAACACTGTAGTATCTTCAGTACATAATTTGGCAGATCATTTTAGAGACTTACATTGGTCTAGTTTTGTTACTTCACAACCAAGTAAACAAAAAACTGGGTCTAGTAGTATTAATATCACACATCTATCATTCCCAATTTCAGGTAATTCTATAATAAGTCAGTGAATTATTTTAATTTTCATTCTGTAAGTCCCCTAATTTTCTGGTCAGATACTGCTTATTTCAAGATATTAGACGAGTGCTGGTGCATCAGTTTCAATAAAGTTCGACAGAAACGAATCTATGGGCAACTGAAAATATAAGCCTCAGAAATTAGCTAGGCCAATGGTAGCACATACTGCGTTATATAGCCAAACGGGCGTAGAATTAGAAATGACTCAAGGATAATCTGAGAGGAAGGTTACTTATGAGATTGGGAGGTAGTGAGTGCATTGGCACTTGTAAACTACGTATAAGCTTATCCCCTGAAAGAAGGTAGGCTAATATCTGATGGCTGCGGACATGACGAGCGCATTTCAAACACCGCTTGGCCTAAAACCTCGGTAACAAACAAGTGACCATTACTGGAGGCAAAACTGAAGTTTTCCTTCTCTTCCCGTTGACACAGGAAGGGAAGGAAGAAGAAAGGGTGTAACTCATGTTAAATGTTGTATTTTTAACTAGTCTTATGCCAGCACGAGATCCTGCTTCTGGAGCAGCCATCAAAAATACCTTGGTATACACAACAATTTGCTCGAAGACAGCATTAGACTAGGTAAAACGCTTTTTAATTATACGAAACGCAAATTACCTGAATTAGAATAATAATAATAATAATAATAATAATAATAATAATAATATATAACCTTAGTTTACATTTAGATTTACACAATATTTTAGGTAAATATTGCACAAGTGTAAGGAGAAAATTCAAGGTGGAATTAGCTAATGAAAAACATGTATATATTATTTCCATATTTCTGAAGGAAACTGCATTGGAAATCAAATAAAGCTGGCTTAGAAAAAAAGCGAACGCGAATTCGAAAAATAACCCGAAATATGTAGGCCTAGGCTGAATGCATACTCACGCCCAGAGGCCATTGGGAAATAAAACATTTTCGTTAGGACTTGCGAAAACGGTTTGTAAACCAACATTGTATTTAAGGGCTTTTCTCTAGCGCACCACTGGAAGCCAAGCGGGCAATGCTGATTGAAAGCAATGGAAGAATTTTATATGAGAGTACGCCTAGACCATAAACATATACACCAGGTAAATCCTTTATGCAAATCTTTCCAATAACACGATGTGCATCAGAATGACTCTGCTATTTCTGTCCAACCTCTCTCAACATGATGCAAGACTTGACTCCATCGACTGAGGGGATCGTTGCCAAACATACACACACACACAAAAAAAGGTGTCCTTTGCATGCCACGTAAGACTGGCACAAGAGCATCTGTTGATCGTAGCGACCACTGTATGCCAATGCACTTGCTGGTCGTACTGTCTAGCTACTAGCTACCAGCAACACGCCCCTCTGTGAATGAATCATTGCCATTAATCAATTTCAATCTCGTGCTTACACACGAGGGGACCCATTTTCTACCGTTCCGTACCACAAAGAACGGCGCTGGTGGAGCCGTTCCTTGTACACGAAACTCCGAATACTTTCCGTTCTGCGCTGCGCCTCGCTCACTAAAATCACAAGAGACACCAATGACTGAAAGCTTTTCCTTGGGAGACTTACGTGAGCATCATTTTGCAACGGAATGTCAGCCGATATCAAAAACACTTCTTCATCTGGCAGGTCCAGTCCCTTGGGAAGAGTGCGTACCTTCACGGGGGTAACTTCGGAAGAGGGAGGTTCAGACTGTGAGAGATTTAACTCTATAAGACCACTAGGAGGTTCAACATCTACGCGAACGTCCCCCTTGGCGCAAGATACGCAATTGCCCATTCACCCTGGGGGGCAATGACAATGCCCCCGGGAGCGAGAGGACGAGAGACACAGGGAACGGTGTTGGCTTCTCTCAACTCTGTGCTAGACTGCTCGTGCTGGTGGCGCTGTTTAGTTCACTCCCCTCATCCTTTCCTACTATGGACTGGATCTTCTTCTATCTTCTTCTTCTTCTTTAAAACCGGTTAACGGGAAAAATGATGTAGCAAAAGTAACGTGCATGCATTTCTTTCCTCCATGTCCTGAAAACTGGTTTCCAGTCGCCGGGAAGCCGTACATTTTTTCCTCGTTGAGAACGGTGCAGTTTCCCTAGACGCATAAATTAGCAGACTCAAACAATGTCTGAGACGAAGTAAATTGCGAGTCTACCAACGAGAAGAAAAGGAACAGAAATGCGCGAATTACAGAAGAGAATACAAAACAATGTAAAATTAAGTGTAGTGAGCGACCTTCACGATCACAATAGATCGATAACATAGGTGGCGACCAGCAGACCACTTACAACTCTTGCACATGGAACCTCTACAGAAATCCTTCACGATATCTTATTAAGGACACACAGGAGGATAAACCAATTATCTTCCCAAAAATTAGATCATGGTTATAAGTAAACTAAAGGTAATGACTAACTTCATTCATAGGCCTAGAAAGTTGTGTCCTAATAACTAGAATTTCAAGGTACAGCTTCCAATCCTTATAACAACTTCAAGAGTAAAACAAATATTATTTACAAAGAAAGCAAATCATTATGCATTCCATATTTACGTAAAAAGGAAAATTTACAGTAAAAAAATGGCACATATTGGGTATGTATTCAACACGTAGAACTCTATTAATAAAGCTTATTTACTGAAAGATACAAGCTGAAGGCTCCCAGGTCAAGACAGTGTAATAGACTCTCTCTCTCTCTCTCTCTCTCTCTCTCTCTCAAGAAAGATAATTCTAAATTTATAACCAGGAAGGTAATATTCAAGGTACTGTACTGTATTATGTTTAGGTGAAAAGGCTATAATCAAATTAAAGCCTATTCTTCAATTACTTTCTAATCATGTGAAACCAGTGTTAATAGTATTGTTTTCATGAGAAATTCTGTCATACCTAAATATATATCATAATCGTAAGTCTAGTTCTTGCCTAATGCAAAACACATTTCTTCAAGGACTATAGTGCTGTTATTTCATGTAATTTAAAAGAACAAAATATATTTAAGTATAATTCTGATGTGAAACTAACAACACTCCCTGAAAAAGTTTATACACACCAATTTCCATTTTAAATGATTTCAACTATTTCATTAATGTCCGACCCCCCGTAGGAGGGTAGTACCGTCAGTGCACCTCATGCGGTGCACTGTAGGCGTTACTTAAGGTTCTTTGCAGCGTCCCTTCGGTCCCTAGCTGCAATCCCTTTCGTTCCTTTTACTGTACCTCCTTTCATATTCTCTTTCTTCCATCTTACTTTCCTTAACTCTCTTCTAACAATTGATTCATAGTGCAACTGCTTTGAGGTTTTCCTCCTGTTACACCTTTGAAACCTTTAGCTGTCAATTTCCGTTTCAGCGCTGGATGACCTCATAGGGCCCAGTGCTTGGCCCTTTGGCCTAAATTCTATATTCAGTTCCATTAAATGTCCGACCTTCGCGTAGGGAGCCAGGATGAGGATGGTAATTATCCTCTGTCTTAAAGAGTTTCATTGTTCCTATGGGTGGGAGGGGGCGGGGTGGCCGAGGAGTAGATGTGTACAGAAATAAGTAAACGATAATTGAGGTTATAAACTTGAGAAAAGGTTGCTGATATCGCTTCCTCATTCTTGTTTTACCCTGTAAATATTCTTCTTCTATCGATACTCTTTCTCTCTCTCTCTCTCTCTCTCTCTCTCTCTCTCTCTCTCTCTCTCTCTCTCTCTCTCTCTCTCTCTTATTTGGTTTAATATTTCCATATCCATGTACTCATTTTTCTTCAGTATAAAAAGGACTGTGAACAGGGTTGTAAAATGGATGAGGGGGAAAATACATGTTGTTTTGGAGCTACACCGTTATCCCGGGAGAGAGAGAGAGAGAGAGAGAGAGAGAGAGAGAGAGAGAGAGAGAGAGAGAGAGAGAGAGAAGGGAAGTCAGTAACCAGAGGCGGGAAGTTATGCATACAAGCCTAGCACTATGGTTCTCTGTGCCTAGCAGTAGGGATGAAGACAGTTGGTATTGTTCGTGCTGTTTTTTTTTTATTACAAACACGCGCTAAGAAACGAGGCTAGTACACACAAACAGAATTATTTATAGCGCTCATGAAAATACGATTTCGATGTCTTTTGGGAATAGAACATGAACATTTAATATTTCCAAGAACTGGTTGAGTTTAGATTGAAGTTAACATTTTTTATACTCCTCTGCGTCGAGTGTTTTCCGCGTACCAGGGCTCATGAGGACGCTGAAACGTTCTGCTCATGAGCGGATCCGGTGACTTCACGCCATTGCCTCTCTCTCTCTCTCTCTCTCTCTCTCTCTCTCTCTCTCAAACACACGCACACACATACAGGCTGAAAGGGTTGGCAACCCATTACCCTTACGTAATTCAGGTAGCCTCTAATGGAGGCAAGATGATTTATTCTCAGATGTTTCTTTTTGTAAATTTTTTGTACATAAATTACACATACAGCATATGTATTTGTTTGTAAAATGTACTTGATATGATTTTTAAATAAAAGAAAAAATGGAAGCAAGACGAAGAGGAAGGTTGGGGGGAGGGGAGGAGAAGAGGAGTATCGCCGAGGGGGGGTCACAGACCCCTATTAAAAATTAAAAGACTCTGATATTGTTAACATATAGCGTGTCAGTTCATAAGGGAACCTACGTATTGGCGTGAATTCCAAACCTCGCCTAAGTCAAATTAAACCTACAGACTTTACTTGTATATTTTAGACTTACGACCCAACCGATTGAATACATTAAATTTAGAAAGTTGCTATGCATCATCTGACTTGCGTTATTGTTTTACACTTTATTTTAATTTAAATAAGGCTTGAGGTACTGCTTAAACCCCCAAAATGAATTTCAATATATTTTGAGCTCTTTAGACTCACAGTTGCTGTTCTTGATTTAACATAATCTATATTCATTTGACTCGAAGTAAGAGTTATTTTTGCATTTTGCATTCGACGATACTTGCCACAGACTGATAGCTGATATTCCTACTAAAAATAAGTTAAGCCTCAAGTCATAGACTTAGACAGTAAAGTCTAGGCTAAGATTTGGCACAAAATGAGTCTAGAACAAAATTCATATAATTCACCATATATGACTATTTCGTTATTAATAGCTTTACGCCAATATGTATATACATATATATATTATATATACATATACATACATATTTATACATAAAACCTCAATCTTAAGAAATCAGAATATGAACATCAAAACTGTGACAGAAAAACACAAACAAACCTGAATACATTCACTATACTAATCTTACCTCGGCATCGTCTCCACCTTCTGCTGGGGCATCCAGGGCGTCTGGAGACTCCACTTCTTCAGGAGAATCAACTTCTTCAGGAGAATCAACTTCTTCTGGGGGAGCGTCGCCTTCCTCAGGAGCCTCAACTTCTTCGGGAGAAACGATGGGTTTCTCCTCCATAGAAACGTCTAACGAGTCAGTCGAGCCTCCCATGACAGCCATGGCCAGAGCAGTGCAGCCAGCCAGGCCGTCGAAGGGCGACGGTTCCTCGGGGGGCTCTGGTACCAGCGGCAGGGCAGAGACGTTTGAGGAGGAGCCGCCCTCTTCCCCTGCAGAGCTCGAAGGAGACAGGTTGGGCGTGAGAGGGGGCGTGGGCGGGAGACCGTCAGGTCCGGTAGAAGGGTGGTTGGTCGGCTGGTTTCTGCTGCTGTTCAGGGTAACCATTTTGAAGATTTGGCACAATCCGCAATCAAGGAGGAAGGGAGGGCGAATTTTGAGGCGCTACAGCGCAACACCTCTTGAACGCACTCGTCAAGGCCTCTTGAACGCACTGGTCAACACCTCTTGAACGCACTGGTCAAGACCTCTTGACGGCGTCAGAGCAAACTTCTTGAACGGCTCCGATAACCCTTTAAAAACTGCTGGACAGAACTCCCGAAAGCTCTGCTCTATACTCTTGAAAGTACTGCTTTTCCGCCTAAAAGGGCCTTTTCCGGGTTAAACGCACCGGATGAAGTTGTTGAACGCACCCGATGAATCACTCGAACTCCCTGCGTGACCTTACTGAACGCAATGAGCGATCCCGTCAAACCGCACAGTTCTAAGAAACAGTGTCTGTCCAAGGACTTTCAGAGCCAACAATTCTGTCTATGTTTATAGATTTTTTTTTTTCCAAGGGCTTCTGTCTGCCCTACTTAGGTCGTTCTCGACATCTCCTCGACATGACACTTGGCACTTCAAACTGACACTTAAGTCTTTAAACTAAGGAATGTTTCAATCAGCTGATCCGAACCGCTTTGTCAAGACCAACAAACATGGCGCTAATGTATCTCATGCCATTTTTGTCTTTTCCTTTGCACTGATAAAAGAAGAAGCCAACTAAGAAAGGGGACGAGTAAATATTCGCCTAAGCAGATAAGCATACAACTGAATATCTCCACTTCAGCTCAGTACTTGAGGTGAGGTGGCCTTCGAAGAGGGAGTATATTTGCAGAGACAACAAGGCACAGATAAGCCATTTAATAACCATCAGGGAGGCACAAGACCAATTTTTTTTTTCTTTGCATTACATATTTTGAATTCTTTCAGAAGATTACAAATTTTTTTTTCTTTTTAATCTGACCCTAATGTTCTCTTTTGTACCCTCAATACAAAAATGCATGAAATCACTTTCCTATTCATTCTATTTCTGAATTCTTGAAATTCACATATTTCAGGAGGTTTACGCATTATTATTATTATTATTATTATTATTATTATTATTATTATTATTATTATTATTATTATTATTATTACGAAAAAGACCTTCTTTAATACAGGCTTTGTTAAACAAAATGGCAGTTTCAACAGCATTTATTTTATATAGTAAACACTCAATTCATCTCATCAATTGGTTTTCTTGCGCTGGAATGGTTGCGAGCAATTGACCAACATTCATTTCCGGTGGTCTAGTGATGTGCAGGAGGTAACTCTCGTGGGGTGTCGACTAGTCTCGCCCTTCTCGTGAGGGCATCATTCAGGACAGGCTCGCAGGATGCAATGGCTGTAATGCGCAGATTTCTCCTCTTTCATCTGTGTCTGTTGGCCTGTAGAGTTAGTTGATGCCCTTACGAGAAGGGCGAGACTAGTCGACACCCCACGAGAGTTACCTCCTACACATCACTAGACCACCGGAAATGAATGTTGGTCAATTGCTCGCAACCATTCCAACGCAAGAAAAGCAACTGATAGGGACGAATTGAGCGTTTGCTATATAAAATAAAAGC
The DNA here is from genome assembly GCF_040412425.1 of Macrobrachium rosenbergii. NCBI lineage: Eukaryota > Metazoa > Arthropoda > Malacostraca > Decapoda > Palaemonidae > Macrobrachium > Macrobrachium rosenbergii. The sequence goes on along the minus strand of NC_089750.1, from coordinate 5,330,666 downwards.
TGTTGAAACTGCCATTTTGTTTAACAAAACCTGAATTATTATTATTATTATTATTATAATTATTATTATTATTATTATTATTATTATTATTATTATTGAAACAAACAATAACAAAATGCCCATTAAACTTGTTAACTAAGATTCCCCTGAATAGAATGCACAATTTGAAAAGTAAATAAATAAATAAATTAATTAATAAATAAAAATTGAACTTTTGCTTCGCCAGCATAAAATATTCAGCAGACACCCAACACCCCTTTCAACAAAGGCTACAACTAAAAGGCCCTTTGTCTTAGTATCCTTTCAGTGATTGTGTTCTTGTTTTGAACCCTGGCAAACGGAACAGATCCCTCTTAGATCATCCTAAGCGGGTTACCTGTTTTTGAGGGTCCTTCTTTTTACTCACGTGCGTCTAAAGTCGGTGAGTTAGTCCACTTGAATGACCTTTGTGTTCCCTTGATGACGAGTTCCGTCTCATAAGTGGATCTCTCGCCTCTCACCACTTTCCTCTGTATCTCCGTGCCTTTAAATGCTCTATGGTTCATTCATTTATCTCTCTCTCTCTCTCTCTCTCTCTCTCTCTCTCTCTCTCTCTCTCTCTCTCTTCACACCCATTCATAATAAAATTAAAATCTGTCTTGACAAAACTCTTTACCAACAGGCAGGTATTCAGTTTCTCCAAATCTCATGGAAATATTCTCAGAACTCCCTCAGATACTGCCAGCTCTGTATCTTAGCAGTCTCTCTCTCTCTCTCTCTCTCTCTCTCTCTCTCTCTCTCTCTCTCTCTCTCTCTCTCTCTCTCTTTCACACGCAATCGTTGTAAATTACAATTCCCTAGACTTAACTCTTTACCAACAGGCAGGTATTCAGAATTTCTCCAACTCCCTCAGACACTACCAGCTCTATATCTTAGTAGGCTCTCTCTCTCTCTCTCTCTCTCTCTCTCTCTCTCTCTCTCTCTCTCACTTGGAGAGAGAATGGGTCCCTCAGTCCCTCTTGTTTACCGGTGAGGCAACACCTACCCTACCCCACCCCTAAAACACCTCCCCCAACCTGGACATAATTATCTCGTCCGTGCAACTCTACCATCCTTCAGATAACATGACTTGAAAATCCTCTTTTCCAAGTTACCTTACCCCGACGTCTATTAACCCATCAGAATTCAATACAGCCACTGAATACCATCGCCCATTAACCCATCAGAAGTGAATGGGACTATTCATGGACCCCAGAAAATATCAATTTCAGTCTAGCGGGAGCTGTGCTCTCTTCTGTCGAGTCGACAACTGACATTGCTTGGCTAGTTGCTGGAAGCTGTTCGTCTTGGAGAAATGTAAGAGGCGGGTGGTCATGTTTTCAATAATAATAATAATAATAATAATAATAATAATAATAATAATAATAACACCCTAAACATTCACGAAAACAAGAACACGCATTAACGAAAGCAACAAAAAAACGGGAAAACTGAAGACTACTACCGCGCCCCTCTGGTTCATTCACCATCAGTTTACGTGCAAAATGGGAGCCCTTGTTTAGTACCAGCCCCTTAGGAATAAACGTAAAATCATAAACAAAAGACTGTAAATATCATAAACACAAGCAACAGACACAAACATAGGAAAGAACACAAGCAAATGGCGGTATATATTACGGTAGCCGAATGGCGGGAACCAGACTGCGGTAGTACTCTTCAGTTTTGCAAAAAAAAAAAAATACTACTACTAGTACTAATACTGTGCAACGGCCCACAGACACACTCTAGTCTGACGGAAAAAGGAGGGAATTTCCCTACTAACGGATGGGTGGAGGAGCATCTTCACACGTCAAATTTTCTTTTGTTTCATGCGAAATAAAAAAAAAAAGGCGTTTCTTTAGTAAACCTGCAGAACAAAACAGGGAACTTTCCCAGCTTTCTGTTCTAGAAAGGAGCGGAAACTTTCTGTTTTAGAAATGAAGAGAAACTGGGTCGTTTCTCCATATCGCTCAGTAAATCTGAATATGATATTCATATATTTACTCTGTACGGTATCCTTCGTAACGATGGTTTATACCTCCCAATAATTTTGCCCGGCTACCACTACCTTTCTCATAACTCTCTCTCTCTCTCTCTCTCTCTCTCTCTCTCTCTACCCCCGATAACCCTATCGGGAACAAGGACCGGAAACAGATGCGATCACGTGACTCCAAGGGAACTGACTCCTCCCATTAGCCGCTGACGCATATCCCCAAACACAATGTGGTCCTAATGATCTCGGCAATATGTGCAGCCCTCAGATTAAAATCTCGGCTCCATACTTCATTGTCTCTTCTGGAAAGTCATGATATAATTTAATATGAAGAAAAATTATGTATATTACTCTATATATGTGGAAGCCAAGTGATCGTGACACTAGGCCTAGCCCAGAGGATTCTAACGCTAAGCTTAGCTGGTTTACCTCACCTTCGAGAGTCACCATTAAGCAGATATAAAAATGGTCTAGGTAAGAATATCACCGATTAACGACATATGTGTGTGTGTGTGCGTGTGTGTGTGCGAACTTGCTCAATTAAGGACGAGAGTGAGTCACTAGGAAAATCGTGACAAAAACGCAACTTTCTCGACTTAGTGATCGAGCTTTTTGTGATGCAGGACTACGTATAACTTTGTGAATAATATTACCGTATGTATGGTAGCTTTCGTTGCTCATCACTGTTTTATTTAATAGTCACATATTTTAAAACACAGTTCAGGCGCATAAGCAACAAAGTTAATTAAGGAAAAGTGGAGTTTAATTCACTGATTATCATGAATTTGCCACATTAATAAGTCTTCCTATATATATATATATATATATATATATATATATATATATATATATATATATATACACATATATATACACTGTATAATCAGTATATGCAGTACAGACCTAACTCTTCGATATTAAAGGAATTACCCGACTTACAAAAAACTAGCCTCAAAACTGGATACCTAAGCATCGTAGGCCGAAAGGATGGGCAGTCCAATGTCCTTCTGTAACCCGAGCCTGATGGAAAAAGAAGGGAAAAAAAAAAAAGCATCCTGGGAAACTATAGTGCAAATCAGAGCTTTTAAATCCAGTGCTTGGCGGCAAGTGGGAAAAACGAGCTCTGCAATCCCAGACTGCCGATTTCCAAGGAAATTTGTGGTTGTGGGAAAAATATATTAATGAAGAGGAGCTGGTCTCTGGAAAAAAAAAAGCACACATACCGGAAATCTTTTGGCAAATCGCTGTCTCATTCACGGTGGCTGATTCGACTCGTGCGCCGTCACACTCGCTGACCATCTCTCTCTCTCTCCCTCTCTCTCTTAGTTTCTCAGTCTCGTCTATCCGCTGACACTAATATGACAATACACATCACAAAGCATTCTCTCTCTCTCTCTCTCTCCTCTCTCTCTCAGCCTTCTTTATATTTTTGTTCTTTATCGGTCTAGAACTTCCCCTCTCTCTCTGTCTTCGTTATACTTATCAAAACAATTCCTTTTATTGCGTATTCTTATCATGCGCGTGAAGAGAATAAAGGACGACTTGCGCATGCGTCTCCATTAACTAACAATGCCTCTGTCGTCACCAACAACAGCATTAATTTCTACTTTCTCGCCGTAACCATTGAGAGAGAGAGAGAGAGAGAGAGAGAGAGAGAGAGAGTTTACTTCTCCTCTGATCAGTGCTCCGTAACCGTACGTAGTTATTCTGCACTACGCAACAGAAGAATATTCAAGCGTTAGTTCTTTTGTTCTATTTCATCTGCTGAGAACGAGTTGCTCTTACAGTAATCTCTCTCTCTCTCCTCTTCGTCCTTCGAATAACAGCGATTGTTCTCATGCCGATCTAACGTCGAAAAAGGACCAAGGACTTTCAAATCACAACACGCAACAGAGGATGGAGGATGTATTAACGTGTTTTGTCCTCTCTGACAAAAGTTCCATGACTGCTCATTATTCACGCTGCCAGGCTCGGCTCTCAGCTAAAAGCCAGCTTTAGAAAGATGACGCCTAAAGGCATAATAAGCCTACAAGAACAGATCAGTAGTTTAATACGTTTTGTTACATTCAGGAGGTGAAATTGCACCGTAGAGAGAGAGAGAGAGAGAGAGAGAGAGAGAGAGAGAGAGAGAGAGAGAGAGAGAGAGCAAACAATTCCCCGGCATAATAGACCTATGCTAAGAGACCAGTAGTTCAGTTTTGCCAAATTCAATAGTTAAAACGACACCGTACAGAGAGAGAGAGAGAGAGAGAGAGAGAGAGAGAGAGAGAGAGAGAGAGAGAGAGAGATTCCCGAGTATAACACCGATGTGAAGAGACGAACAGTTTAGTTTTGTTGAATTCAAAGAGTTGAAACTGAACACACACACACACACACACACACACACACACACACACGCGCGCGCGCGCGCGCGCGCGGGCAGAAACAAAAAATTCCCAAGTATTATTCCGTCTGTTATGAGTGTCATTATCCTCCTAAAAATTCCCAGAAAATTACGTGTGGGGAATTTTCCACCTGCTACTGCTGCATTAGCGGTACCTGACCACCGCTCAGCATTAGCAAGAAAAACCACAAGCCCTTCTTTGTTTGTCGACAAACACAGCAAAACCAGTCACGCGCACAACGAAGGTCGTATAGACAGTAGTTTCATTATTAGAGTAATGCCAGTTTTTATATTAATCCCGTGAAGTTACGCTTTCATTTCTTCATTCAAAGTCGAAAGCGTTCTGGGTCCTTGTATCTTATTTAAAAGTAGGATATACTCAAGTTAACATCATTAAAAACTAATTTCAAAATGTCTTCTAAAGCAATGTCACTTTGTATTTTAGTCTCATAAAGTTACACTTTCATTTCTATATTGAAAGTGGAAAGTGTTTTCCGCCATTGTATCTTCTTATTTCTAAGCAGGATATATTCATCGAATCATCATTAAAAACTAACTAAAATATTTTCTAATTTCCTGATTATATCAGGTAACTCATTATATTATTTGCAGTTTCGTAATTATAGCAAAAGAACAGACAAGTTATCAAAACAGCATATCATCATTATGCAGTTTCGTAGCTAAGATAGATGGAAAATTATTATTATTATAATTCAGACATTCCTGTGGAAGAAACCAACTCAGGCACGTGACTCGTAGTTACTACACCTAAGACTACACAGCTCATTGAGTACAGTAATGACAAAGAACACCTCATTCTGACATTCGAGTCAAGTACGAAGAGAATTACAATTATTCGCGAGGTCTGCAATAATGGCTAAAGGTTGAAATTATAATAAACATTAGAATATTAATTCATACTGACATCAGATGCTAAACAACTTATTTAACTTACAAACTGCAATATATCATAACATGAGCGCGGGAGAATGATTTCAAAGGCCAAAATAAACAACTGAAAATTGTGTAATATTTGTTGCCTACACTGACATCAACTTGACCAAAGCGTCTAAAAGATGGAAAATAAACATCACCTACGAACGTCAGCCTAATCTACCGCTGGAAACAGCATCTGTTACCTTGAGAGGCGCAAAGAATAAGCATACTGTACAGCGAAGCCAAGGCGAGACAATGGAAACAGCCTCCTGCAAATATGCCGGTCTGATTCACTGATACAACGCTTCTCTTCAGCGCAGGCCTTGACAACAGGCTCACTAAAAACCAGCTTGAGATTTTAAAACTTGATCAACATAACACACTTTGAACTGAAGTATTTTATTGAATATATCGTGATTATCAAAATCTGCTAGCCTATTTTGCAGATGGAAACATTATCTAAGATGTAAGAGGCACCGATAATAGGCCTACCCAACAATGTAGTCAGTTGGAGACTAGATGATTAATCACACAATAACCAAATGCTTAATACTACACAGATAAACATCCTTTAAAAGTAGGAATCGATTCACAGATCGTGAAAGTGTGAAAGGGAGTAGGAAGCCTAGCGTACACCTCTTAGATCATTCCTCTGTTCACAAAATCACAATTTGCTCCAGATTAGAGGGAGCCACCGGATATTGCAGGCGGCGACCAAGTTCACCCACCGTTGAGCTATGGCGGTTACAGCAATGTGAGCCTTTGGTCCAGCGAACACAAGGGTTATTTTTCTTAGTCGTGCAGTTCTCTGTGGATAGGAAAGTTCTTTTTTTATTTTTTTTTCTAAAAAGAGGGATTTCTCCTCAATGTCCCTACCCCCAGATAGTTATAGAGCTGACTCATGTACCACCTCACCCCCGTAAGAAGAGGTATAATAATATAAAAAAAAAACCTTACGTGTAAGGTTAAGAAATCTGTTGTACATTTTCAGTAAATAACAGAAAAGTATGAGGATAAACGTTAAATTTGGCCATTCTATTCGCCTCGGTGATGATTTCGTTGATAAGAATTGAGGCAAACGACAAAAACTTATCAAAAATGTATTTGTTGTAATATCATCTCGAAGCTTCACGTCACACTACCGGACCACGCCAGCTATCCCCTCCCTCCCCAATTCTCTCTCTCTCTCTCTCTCTCTCTCTCTCTCTCTCTCTCTCTCTCTCTCTCTCTCTGAGCAATCATACTGTGATTGCAATTGTAAGTCGATCTGGCACCTCGTATCCAGTTCCTTAGTCATCATTGATTTCAATAACCAATACAATAATATACCAATAGATCTAAACTCAGAGGAGGGACTCGACGGGGTAATTCCCCCCAATCCGGTAGGGATAGTACCATTCTACATTCTCTCTCTCTCTCTCTCTCTCTCTCTCTCTCTCTCTCTCTCTCTCTCAGGAGCTGGGCCTCTAAATTTAAGCACTTCCCCTCATAACTGTAACAAGAGATTAGGTTAACTCAGCTGCCATTTCCTGAACACTGCCAACAGCACTAGACCGATACTGGAATTTCACATGAAAATCATGAAATCAAATTCTTTCTACGGCTGTTTACTCTCAAGGAAGACTCTGAAAAGGGGAAACAGTGTTTCCTTCGGCAGAATACAACCACGGACGACAGAGAGTTCTTACAAACGAATTAGCGTAAACATTTGATTTCCTTACAAGAATATGAAGGAATTGCACCAGATCTAGTTCCGCCTTGATAAAATAAGAGAAAAATTGGATAAAAGGCATTTTTGCTTCAAAATAAAAATAAAAAAAAATAAAATCGATACTTGGGACATTTAAAATACTAGTTTGACTTCTGGTCTTGAAGTTACATTTAAACTGAGTTTCAATCATCCCGCCTATACATTGATCAAGCAAATTTAGACACTGTTTTTTTTTATTTTTGTTCGTATTCGTTTTTCTTACGATAAATATAAAAAAATCATTGCTGTTGTAGCCATTTATTTATAAATAAACAAAACAAATCATCATATATAGTAATGTGTCTTATTTCCGTTCTAATCTGATTCCATCAGGCTTAATCCACCTCTTATTATGAGAGCAATTGGTTCTGTTCAACTTGAATGCATACACGTATGTATGCATGCACGTACAGTAAGTATGTACGTGCGTTAGTCCTTTGTCAAAGTACGAATCTCAATTCTTGAAAACGCATTTAATAAAACGCATTATTGTTAACATCATTATACGTACAGGATTCAAAACAGTTCAGATCAACGATGACGCACAAACTTCAACGACGCGTTCAACCGAGCAACAACGCCTCCTTGTTTGGAGAGACCTGGCCCCTCTGAACGCGGCCATTCAGCGCGTTCATCTTCAGCGCGGAGTCTTCCTGAGAATAGGAATTTCATCCGGGTCAGATGCCGTGGTAATGGTTTTTATTCCTATTTCGTGATTACTTCGTCGTTATCCATTTCGCTAATTACTTTTTTTGTTCTTTTTCTCTTTGCACTTCAATATTCTCTGATATATATATATATTATATTATTTTATTCTTTCTTTTAATGTCTATTGTTCTCTCTCTCTTTCTCTCTCTCTCGCTCTCTTTCATTCGAGTTATTTTATACTCTCTCGTTGGTCTTTCTGCTTTGAATAATCACCTCTAAAATTAATCATGTTTATATATATATATATATATATATATATATATATATATATATATATATATAAATAAATAAATATATATATACATATACATATATATATCTTATTTCATTTTCCAAGCAGTTTCACTGCCCATCCCATCGGCCTCTGCAATGAAACAAGTTAAAACAACAAACAGAATCCTCTTTCAAACAAAGAAACGACGAAGGAATCTAATCCACAATAACAACTACACAGCAACAAAAATTAAACACTGATCAGAAGAAATGGAATAACAAATATAATAACAATAATTACGGTAATCAAGGGCTAAAATTAATAGAAAGAAAATAATAATACCAAAAAAATAACTACAAAACTCAAAACAAAAATAACAGCTGCAACAATCATACAAGAAAAAATAACAAAAAGATATTTTTAATATAAATAACAACGAAAAAACCATAGCAATAAAAAAATAACAAAGCAACCTAAGCAGCAAATCCTGTAGTGAGAACAAGAAGAAGAAGAAGTGCCCTTGGGCGAATTATATCTTCGCTATTTGAAGTTATTGCGACAACAGGGTGCCCATATAGTTAAGGGTATGAGATGGGGGGTAGTGTATACCCCTCCCTAACCCTGTAATGTATCCCTCCCCCTCCCCTATAACGTATCGTAATATACTCATCTCCACCCACCCCCCTCTCCCAAACCAAGCTTAGTTAAAGGTGTGAGATGGAGGGTGGGTATTGGGTATTCCCCTCACTTCCCCCTGTAACGTACCCCTCCTCCAATAACGTATCCTCCCCTATCGCCTATAACGCCTCAACCAAACCAAACTTCCCCTTCCCTATAAACATATCTTAATGACGTCATTTTCCCTACAAAGTATCTTAATGTCCTAATCTCCCCCTACCCTTACCCCCACGCCTCAACCAAACCAAACTTAGTTGGAGGTATGAGATGGGGTAGGTAACCCCCCCATTTTCTCCCCCTACCATTCCCCCCCACCCCTCAACCAAACCAAAGTTGTATCTTAATGTCCTAATCTCCCCTACCCTTCCCCCACCCCTCAAACCAAACTTAGTTGAGGGGTATGATATGGGCAAACAAAGTATTTTAAATGTCAAACTTCAGCCAAACCAAACTTAGTTTATGATATTATAAGTCCCCAAAGACTCGATTCCATTCCCCACCCTCAACCAAACAAACTTCAGCCAAACCAAACTTCTTTATTATAAGCGAACTGCACAATCATTAAGACAAATTACAAAGCTTCTTTTATGCCTGAATGGAAAAAATCGCCTTCTGTCGGGTTTACGGATTTCCTGAAAGGATTTAAATTTGTCTTCCGCTTTCGTCATAATTTTAATTACGTGATCTTCTTCTTCTAAAAGACGAATTTACAAGGCTTCTTTTTGTACTTATGAATGCAATTATTATATCTTGCAGAATTACTGTGAATTGAGAGAGTAGACAGATTCTCTCTCTCTCTCTCTTTCCTTCCCGCCGTATTTCTGCTTGTATGACGTCATTTCCGTGTTTACTAAACCTTTTTTTTTCTTGACTGGTCTTATTTGCACACTCTTCAGTCTTTAAACGATTAATTGCCTCAAACCTACTTCACTGATACGAAAGTAACTTAAATTATACATAATCGGCGCGTTTCCCAATTATTCATCATATGACAGAAAATCATTGAAATCTATAGCAAATATTATAAATGAAAAATAATTTTTCACTTTATCCTGAAATTAAAAAAAAAATTTTTTAGCTATAAAATCTGCTAACATCTAACTTCACTTTGTATGTATGTATATAATTGTATATACATATGTATATATGTGTGTGTATAAATATATACACATCTGTATATATATACATATTTTTTTTTATTTTGTATGTATATAATATATATATATATATATATATATATATATATATATATATATATATATATATATATATATATATATATATATATATATATATATATATATAGAGAGATATAGAGAGAGAGAGAGAGAGAGAGAGAGAGAGAGAGAGATATCCTGGACAAAATATGGCCACAGACGACAACAATAGAACGTAGGGACCTCCAGAGTCTGATCGTAGAAGGGAAAACGTAATAGAGAAATCATAGACCTTCAAACACTGGATAAAGACGTGAGAAGGAAAATAAGAAGAAAACACGAATGTCCGAATTCTCACACGAAAGTTATAACAAGAAAACAGAAAAAAAGGGGTAAAATATCCGGAGACTGGAAGTAGAAGGGACGAAGGTGAAAAGTACGCTAGCGTGGAATTCAAACCATTGCAAATGCAGTACATAAGGCCACCACTGTAATGAAGGGAAGAAATGCAAATAAAAAACAAGGAATGGACGGAACGATGACGTACAATGCACTTAGAGAGGAAGCGAAGTCAGGTACAGTCCTTGAGAGAGAGAGGTAAAAAATTCTCAAACACCAAAAAACAAGAGAAAATCAAGAAAAATGGCGTAAAATCTTAACGGTCCTGGAAGAGGAAAGTTATCTCAGTGGGGACATAGAGTAGTAGAGCAGAATTTATTCTGTTAAAATATTATTAGAATTTATTCTATTATAGTAATACCAGAATTTGTTCTATTACAGTAATAGTAGAATTTACTGTATGTCCCACAGAATAAGATTCTATCATTATAATTATTAATATTATTGGTAATAGCAACATTAGTAGTGGCAGTAGTATTCCATTCTTGCAAAACTTACTTTTGGCTTAAATTTGCTTTGGGATTACTTCAACTTACAACTATCTTATATTTACAGAGTTGACTAACTAGTGGGTCTGCCCCACGTCTTCTCTTTTCGACTTCCCTTTTCCTTGGCTAACTGGGTACTTTACTTAACTTTCACTAAATTCTTACACAACTGGCTATTTGCTCTTCTCTTTCTCTCCCTTTTAAACCAACAGGATAAATGGAATTTTACTTTCTCTGCCTTCGTAACCAACTGTCGAAATGTAATTCTTTTTTTCCATTTAATCAATAGCCTATAGACTTAAAAGTCTATTCCTTCTTAACCAGCTGGCTAACTGTACTTCACATTCTCACCCTTCTTAACCAACTCTCTTTCCTTCTTGACCAGTTGGTTAAAGGCTTAGTCTTTTCCTTCTTAACCAGCTGGCTAAAGACTCAAGTCTTTTCTCTCTTAACCAAATGGCAATAGTTTTAAGTTTTTTCCTTCTTAATCAACTGGTTAAAGACTTAAATCTTTTTCTGCTCAACCAATTGGCTATAGGCTTAAGCCTTTTCCTTCTTAACCAACTGGCTATAGACTGAAGTCTTTTCTCCCTTAACCAAATGGCAATAGATTTAAGTCTTTTCCTTCTTAACCAACTAGTCAAAGACTTAAATCTTTTTCTGCTCAAGCAATTGGCTATAGACTTAAGCCTTTTTCTTTCTTAACCAACTGGTTACAGACTAAAGTCTTTCCCGCTGATTATAGACTTAAGTAATTTATCTCTTAACCAAATGGCAGTAGATGTAAGTCTCTTCCTTCTTAAAAAGACTGGTTAAGGACTTAAATCTTTTTCTGCTCAACCAACTGGCTACAGGCTTAAGCCTTTTCCTTCTTAACCAACCGGTTACAGACTAAAGCCTTTCCCTTCTTAACCAGCTGCTTAATTATACTCCACTTTCTCACCCAACTCTTTTTTTCTCTTAACTTACTGGCTAAAGACTTAACTCTCTTCATTCTTACCCAACTGGCCACACGTAAATCACTTTCCCTTCTTAACCAAAGCGTTACATTCTGCTAAATCTAAACTCATCAGCCATAGCAGAAAAGACGTTCACCCCGTCAATAGTAAGAAACGTCGATAATCATTGTTGGGACGCCAGGGCTAATGGTTCTATTCTGTCCCAACCGAGCAGAAAGCAGAAACTGCATAGCGGACGAAGCGTTCATCCCTACACTAGACAGAATCCGGTCAGTTCCGGTTACCATACGAGAGGGAGAGGAGTAACTACATCAACTGTTGTTTTTTCTTACTTTCTTTTCGTCCTTTTTCTTGTTTAAAGACAGTTTAAGACAGCAGGGCACTAGATGGCTTGGTAACCCTTCCAACAATCGTGTGTGTCTCTTTTTCAAGGTCGTCTTATGCCACAAGATAAAATAATTCTGGTGAGATTGCGGAAACAATGCATACAATGGCATTCTTCTTCTTCCTCTTCTTCTTCTTCTTCTTCTTCACAACAGGATCTTGCGTTCGGGCTATTTTCGGGAGATGGCAAAGAAGTCACTGACCACCCATTATGCAACGTCAGGTAGCTAGAAACTATGTTTAGCCAATCGAAAACCAAGAACCATAAATTTACTTTGACAATGTCATATTACGGAATACTTTTGATGTCTGTGTAAATGGGGCGAGAAATGACCGATGACCACCGATTTTGTGACGCCAAGAAAATTTATAAAAATTAGTTAATTAATTAATTAATCTTTGTCCCTTTTTCTTATATAAGAAGGTGATCTAGTACCTAATTTCACAGTTGCTGTTTGTTATTTATACAATGTTAAACACGTTCTTACACCTACCGCGGTCCATGCAAGGAGGTTAACATATGCAGGTAATAAAAGACCCCTAGTGTGGACCTCAGGTCCTGGACCGCCGTCCCCAGAAATTTGTCATTTATCTGGCTTGCGTCTGTCTTAATTTAATCCAGAATGTCGCACAAAATTTTATCAAGGGGCCGACGTCTGCTAACGAGGTTTTGACTTCGTTATAAAGCAGCTGTGAGGCGAGAATAGTTTCCTAACAGAGGAATCAGAGCAAGAATTAGGCAGTGACTTTTCACAAAGCCACCCTTTGCAAGTTAAAACGACTTTAGAGAAAGTAACGATATTTGGTTTTTATTGCATAACGTCACAATTTCAGGAAACAATTCAAATTTACAGGGTTATGATTATATTACTCAAGTAGAGACACATCAGATCAATAAATAAAAAAAAGGTAAAGAAAAGGGAAGTGAAACAGTAAATGTAAGTGAATAAACAAAGTAATGAAATAACAGTAATGAACAAATGAATGAATTAAAATGAATAAACACACAAACAACTGTAATAAATAAATAAATAAATAAATAAAAATAAATAAATAAATTCAACGTCAAATTCATCACGAACCAGAGCCTAGATCTTCGACAGACAAACAGACAGAAAGACAGACAAGCAGACAGATTGAAAAAGACATACAGACAGACAAACAGACAGAAAGACAGGCAGACAGAAAAAGACATACAGACAGACAGACACACACAGACAAACAGACAGACAGAAAAAGATATACAGACAGACAGGCAGACAGACAAACAGACAGAAAAAGACAAACAGGACAGACATACAGACAGACAAACAGACAGAAAGACAGACAGAAAAAGACATACAGGCAGACAGACACACACACACAGACAAACAGACAGACAAACAGACAGAAAGACAGACAAACAGACAGAAAGACAGACAGAAAAAGGCATACAGACAGACAAACAGACAGAAAGACAGACAGACAAGCAGACAGACAGAAAAAGACATATAGACAGACAAACACACATACAGACAGACAGCCGGGCAGGAGATCACAGAAAAAGACAGCAGACAGATAATTGCCAGACAGAAAAAGACATACATACAGACAAACACACAGACAGACACACATACAGACAGACAGCTCTAGATTACGATAATTGCCTGAGATAATTTCAAGGTAACTCCAGAAGTCCTAGAAATATAAAAAAAACATAAACAGCAAGAAAATTGCTTCCTTTAAAAAGTCCCGTAATGCATAACAGTACAGTCTCAGTCAGTAAACGAGAGCTTAAATGATTCAGTTTTAGCAAATGAATTAAAAACTTGTTATATAACTTGATATTTTACAATGCCAATTTTTTGTTTATTTATTATTTTTTGTCTAAGTTGGTCTACTTATTAACAACTTTTGCAAAGTTCCTACTGCCTTCCTTGTCTCGCTCATTGTATAATAATAATAATAATAATAATAATAATAATAATAATAATAATAATAATAATAATAATAATAAAGCCTTCGCTCGAATACTACTAGTACTGCTACTAATATTAATAATAATAAAGCCTTTGCTTGAATAATAATAATAATAAATAATAATAATAATAATAATACTATAAAGCAAACGCACAAGATAATAAGGAACATATCAACTGGAAAAACATCCTTCAATCTATACACACGTGCATAACCAATGTTTAGCTAGTACCCTAGTTACCCGCCTCAAAGACGCAGGCAAGGACATTAACACAACGAAACAAGCGCATGCAATGAGACTTTTGCCTTAAACTTGGAAGACGCAAAAGAGATGAGTGGACTCATTTTTCTCTCTCTCTCTCTCTCTCTCTCTCTCTCTCTCTCTCTCTCTCTCTCTCTCTCTTAACTTGAAAATTGCTATGCGTGTTTTGAATTCATCGCACTGACGACGGTTCCTCGGGATATTCAGATAAAAATTCATCTTTTCTTTTTTATCAATTCACTTTTCATTCTTCCCGTTGCTTCGCCTTCGCTTCATCGATACGCAAAAGCAATGAAAATATTTATATTCGCGTCATCGATACGCAAAAGCAATGAAAATATTTATATTCGCTTCATCGATACGCAAAAGCAATGAAAATATTTATATTCGCTTATCAATCTTCATAAATATTAAGCCCCGGATGCTAATTTGAAAAAAAATATAAATATTCAACAATACACAAAATGCTTTTAAAATATTCATACACATGAATATTCATAAATATTAAGCCGCAAAATCGTTTAATATGGAATTCACTATACCTTTGGATTAATTGACACCTGAAGGAAATTATAATTCACAAGTACCTTTGTTCCGGCTGGGATTCGAATCTGGAATTTGAATTTAGAAACATTTTTATCAAGTATTATAACTCATAAGTGCTTCTGGCCCGGGCCAGGATTCGCTCCAGGGCCTTTTTGATTTAGAAACATCTGCTTCTAAATTAAAGGCCTAGGTTCGAACCCTGGCAGAGGTAGAAGTACTTATCAACTGAATTCCCTTGTGTGTAAGTTATTCCCAAGGTATGGCTAATTCAATATTAAACGATATTTGTGGCTTAATAAATAGATAAAAAAAATATATATATATATATATTAAACATATATATATATATGTATATATTATATTACATTAAACACATACATATATTATATATATATATATATATATATATATATATATATATATATATATATATATATATATATATATATATATATATATATATATAGCTGACAAGCTTTCTGTGCAGGAATATGAACCGACTAATGCCGTGGAAATAATCTGCACATGAGCTCACCCTTGACTAAGCTAACCATTAATATTAGGCAAGTCTTATTGTCAACAAATAATACATATGTATTGAACACGCATACATGCAATACATCTGCCTAAATATTCAATAAAATTGAAACCACATAAAAGCTTCATTAAACACTTCACGTCACTGTCTTGGCTCTACCGGAGTATTTGGCGTCACTAATCAATTACGCCAAACAGAACATCCAGTAAAGTAAATCTCTGTATAAGTAAGAACTTCACTCGTCCCAACCGATTAGCGGAATATCACTCGGATACGACAACTCCAGAGGGGAACTGACAAATGAATGTTCTTCTCGCCGTGCTACAGGTAGATATAGTTGACCGCTGGCGGGTTCCAGTTAGTCATTTTCTTCGAATAATATATCCATGGTATATATTAGCGTCTCAGTCCTAAAATCACTTTTAATACAATCGCTGTGTGTCTAATAACATATATACATCACCCTGATTTTAAGAATTCGCGAATAAATAGGCGAACAAAATAAATTCAAATAGCAAACGGAGACTCAGAGCGGTTCCCTGCAATAGTCATGGCAGCCAATAGGAGCCCGGGAAATCGATGACATCACGCGCCGTACCGCGACGGTAGTAAGGGCGAATATTGCTGCAATGATTAATCCAAGCAAAAGACTTAGAGAAATTCACGCTAATATCAACACCAAACAATATTTTACGACAGGAAATATGTGAAAATTGAGAAGAACAAAGGCAAAATAAACAAGAAACTTGGTAAAACTTGACAATTCAGTTCCACGAACGATAACCTTAAGTTTTCTAAACTGCCGCGTAGCGTGACAATTCCTCTTCTTCCCTGACACTTGAAGAATCACGGGTTTTGTAAACAAGACGATCTTCGTCTTCCAAGTATCGAGCGTGAATAATGCTTTCTGGCACCTTCACTGCGCTCAAGTGCTTCCTTTTAAATCTATCAAATTCAGGTGAAGCCTCTGTTTTTCTTATTTAATTTCGAAATAGGGAATTTACCAAACATAAATCGTTAATATGAAATCAGGCACAGGATTTGTTACCTGATACGACTCAGAGATTTATAGACATTGAAATGTTTGACAAAAACAAGATAAGTATTTTATTAAAGCAAGTCAATATACTATCAAACTCACAGGTGTGATTATTTTCTGGAAATTTATGAGGTCATCCGTATTAATACTATCACTACTATAATTATTTTCAGTTACTATCACTACTGTCAATTGTACAATAGTCACAGGACCTTGCCCAACCTTTCTGCTACTCAATGCACTCGACTAACAACAAGGTACATTATTCGATGATTATTATCAAAATTATTGTGTATGTTTGGATCAACATGAACAGATCAAATCGCCAATTCCACGAATATCTTCATTAACCAATCTACTCAGTGACGACCACTTCATAAAATCCTCATGCTTACCCGATCTTCTTCTTCTTCTCTGAAGATCCTTCCAAGAAAGATGCGGACACACACACACACACACACACACACAGCCCTTAGAGCGGCCAATTGAAACGAGACTGAAATGCCTCCTTTTCCAATCTAGTGTCATTGGCATCGACTCCAATTACAGCCTGTCCTGAGCAGGATGTCGTGACAGAGAGCTCTCTCAGTCTAGCACCCACGGAATGGGAGTCCTTAAGGGCGAAAGTGACCGCTGCTTGCTTTTGCTGTCTCTCAAGCGCTTTGCAGTCATACGAGCGGTTTTAGTTTTCTTTAAAAGAAAACTACTGTGCCGGCTTTGTCCGTCCGTAAGCATTTATTCTGTCCCTCTCAGATCTTAAAAACTACTGAGGCTATGTTGATCATCCACCCTCCAATCATCAAACATACCAAATTGCAGCCTTCTAGCCTCAGTAGTTTTTATTTTATTTAAGGTTAAAGTTAGCCCTAATCGTGTTTCTGGCAACGATATAGGATAGGCCACCACCGGGTCGTGGTTAAAGTTTCATGGGCCGCGGCTCATACAGCATTATACAGAGACCACCGAAAGATAGATCTATTTTGGTGGCCTTGATTATATGCTGTACAGAAAACTCGATTACGCACTTTTTTATTTTTTTATTTTTATTATTTGGTGGTAACTTTTAGTATCTTGCCGTCACACGAGCATCCGTTTTTACTCGTATCTGTCTCTTAGAACCTTGACTTTGTACAAGCGCTTTTTTTTTTTTTTGGGGGCGGGGGGGAGCATTTTTGGTACCCTGGTACCGCATGAGGATTATTTGTGTCTGCCATCTTCTTGCGTTTTGCAGTCGCATGAATACCTATTTTGTCCAGATTTTTAACTTTTTTTTTTTTTTTAAGTTCCTGGCATCTTTTACCATCTTGCCGTCACATGAGCGCTCCATCAAGCGTCGATGCATCACATTCGTTCGTATTTACTGCAGCATCTTGTCGTAAAAACTTCATATAAAACTGCAGAAATTTTTTCCCGATATTGGTGGAAAATTTGAGCCCGTTTCCAGCACAAGCGACTTCTAAGCTACCACCGATAATGAAGACTTGTTGCCAATTCTGGAAACAAGATGCCAGAAGAGGTGCTTAACCGCCACCGCTAACGTCAGCAGTTTTGGCTACCGTTCTCAGCTATCTTGACCCGTTATCATCCTTCGTCGCTATCTTTAGTGTCGCTATCTTTAGCGCTTTATCTTTCCCACTAGGCGCTTCCTGTCTCAAGATGCGTAGTGGCTCAACCGGATCTTAATTTAGCCTTTCCTAGGCAACTAGAGCTAGTTACTATCCTACCTACTATTTTTACCAGTCAACTCCTGCATCTCATTTGGCAAATTCGCAAGATATAATCTCTTGTCACAAGCAAGGATGGAAAAGTGGATAATGATAATTATCTATTGAGAGATAAAAAAAGGCACACCATAAGAAGGATTCAGAGAGAGAGAGAGAGAGAGAGAGAGAGAGAGAGAGAGAGAGAGAGAGAGAGGCAGGCATCCACTCTGCATACCAATGAATCAATGGAGGTCATTTAATCCTCAGGAGAGGAGTAAATGAAACAGATCACGTGGCACGCACTTCTAATATTAAAAATTTTGGTAATCTCTAATAATGGATTAAGACTGAACATCGGGATGTTATGTAAATCCCTTATTAAATCTGAGAGAGAGAGAGAGAGAGAGAGAGAGAGAGAGAGAGAGAGAGAGAGAGAGAGAGAGAGAGAAATAAATAGTTCTCGAGATGAAGATACGGAAAGGTGATACTCCCAACAGTCTAGATTTTCGGGCACGTGATCTGTTACGCAAAGCTGATTTCGTGACGTAACAGACAAATGCCCAAATAAGGAGATGGACTGATATAAGAAACAGATTTTATTTTCAGTCTCTATTAATATATGTTATATTAACATATTAATATAATATATAATGTAATATATTAATATAATATATAATATTAATATAATATAATAAACATTTTATTTTCAGTCTGTATTAATTAAAAATTCAATTTAGCTTTTAGCTCATTGCAGTGTATCTTTTATTCATTGCAAGAAGGTGCATTCAAGCATACCTTATTTCCCTTCCTTGTTTAATTATATAATCTTTTATTTATATAATTATATATAATTTTTTTCTTTGCTGTTCTATGGAAGCTTGTGCTAAAAATACACAATCTTCACATGTATTTTATGTTAATTTTCGACTCAGCAAAATTTTATAATTTCATTTGTTTATTTACTTATTTATTTACCTGTCTAATCATCTGTACGCCTTTTTTTTCCCCCTCTATGCTATTCTGTGGAAGCTTGCAAAAAATACATAATCTTATATATATATATATATATATATATATATATATATATATATATATATATATATATATATTGTATATACATATATATTTTATATATTATATTATATATTTTTATATAAGCTTATATATATATATATATATATATAAAAAATGGTGCTTACTGCATACAGATTACTGTACAGATTATTAGATAGATAAATAAATAAATAAATAAATAAATAAATAAATAAATAAATTAAATATACATACGGTACAGGCCTATGTACATATATATACTGTATATAACCTTAATTTTCAACATAATATTACCGGTAGATGTAATTCAACAACCTTTCTTTTAACGTAAAAATAAATGGCTTCACAGAAAACCAGGGATGGGAGTCACAGCCTCGTTCATTCCTTTCATAACAACAAAGGAAAGGATGGAAGGAATCCTGTTGCGCGAATAGGACTCCTCCTCCTCCTCCTCCTCCTCCTCCTCAAGAAGATCCTGATGTGGCCCGAAGAATATTTGTACAAGATTTTGCGGTACAAAAGCGTCCCTTCACGCGTCTCCATTTTAATGAAATATGGACGGAATGAAAGCTCTCTGTCATTGCCGATCTCGGTTTACCATCTCTCTCTCTCTCTCTCTCTCTCTCTCTCTAAATATATATAGCCCTTCCCTTTATCTGCCTCTCTCTCTCTCTCTCTCTCTCTATAAATATATATAGCTTTTCCCTTTATCTGCCCGTCTCTCTCTCTCTCTCTCTCTCTCTAAATATATATAGCCCTTCCCTTTATCTGCCTCTCTCTCTCTATAAATATATATAGCTTTTCCCTTTATCTGCCCGTCTCTCTCTCTCTCTAAATATATATAGCCCTTCCCTTTATCTGCCTCTCTCTCTCTCTCTCTCTCTATAAATATATATAGCTTTTCCCTTTATCTGCCCTCTCTCTCTCTCTCTCTCTCTATAAATATATATAGCTTTTCCCTTTATCTGCTCTCTCTCTCTCTCTCTCTCTAAAAATATAGCCCTTTCCTTTATAGCTTTCTCTCTATAAATATATATAGCTTTTCCCTTTATCTGCCAGTCTCTCTCTCTCTCTCTCTCTCTCTCTCTCTCTCTCTCTCTCTCTCTCTCTCTCTCTTTTATAAATATATATAGCCCTTCCCTTTATCGGCCTCTCTCTCTCTCTCTCTCTCTCTCTCTCTCTCTATAAATATATATAGCCTTTCTATTTCTGTCTCTCTCTCTCTCTCTCTCTCTCTAAATTTATATAGCCCTTTCCTTTTTCTGCCCCTCTCTCTCTCTCTATGAATATATATAGTCCTTTCCTTCATCTGCATCTCTCTCTCTCTCTCTCTCTCTGTCTGTCTGTCTGTCTCTCTCTCTCTCTCTCTCTCTCTCTCTGTGCAGTACTGTAGCAAAGTAAACAGTACGATTCTGAAGTACCTCGAGAAGAAATGGCCCGTTGTTCAAAGCATTTGGGAACACATAAACTTATGGAGACGCACACAGCTTCGCATATATTAGAGGATTGTTCATCATCAGTCGGGATAGATTTCAACATCTGCGTTAACTGGCGTGAAAGGAATAATGGTCAGAGCAGCTGGGGACTGTACGGGGGTGGAGGGGGGGGGGTTGTGTGGGAAGAAAATTACAAGAGCGTACCCTCGTCACGAGAATATTCGTGACAAGGGATGTAACATGAAATTATTTAATGAGAAAAGAACTATGTACTTCAGAGGGTTTGCACTCCTTAAATGAATGCGCAGTACTTTTCAAAACGCAGAGGCCGATGGGATGGGCGAACTTACGCGCATACCTGGCACCGAAGAATGGAAGAAAAAAGGTGTAACATTCAACTCTGAAGGAAGCAACAGACCGCCCCTTGAAGAACGTTAAATTATAAGGCCAGCCCTAGGAGAGCTGTTAATCAGCTCAGTGGTCTGGTAAAACTAAGGTATACTTAACTTATAAGGCTTGGGAAACCTGAGGGAAGGCGAAACGTCCAAAGTTTGGATGTAAGGGAGGGAAAGGAACTATATGCTAACTCCCTCCGAAGGTGGATTTCAGATCTCAAACAAATTACGAAAACATCTTTTTAGTAAAGACACAGCAAATGCCGTTGGCATTCGCTATTTCCTTTGACAAAGGCGATCTGTTGGAATCTCGCTCTGTGTCAGAGTCATTACACTGGGCCCCTCAGTAAGACAAGAGAACTCCGTGATAATGAGCTGTTCTGCCGGATTACAGAAACGCTCACTCAGACGTCACGTGAAAAACGGCAAAAATAACTTCTACAGAAAAAAGAGATTAAAAGAGAAGAAGAAGAAGAAGAAGAAGAAGAAGAAGAAGAAGAAGAAGAAGAAGAATGGAATATAGACTTCAGGCCAAAAGCCAAGCACCGGGGCCTGAGGTCATTCAGCCCTGGAGAGGAAATTGAGAGAAGGTAGGTTTGAAAGGTGTAACAGGAGGAAAACCTCAAAGCAGTTGCATTATGAAATAATTGTTAGGAGAGGGTGGACAGCAAGATGGAAGAGAGGTAATATGAATGGAGGTACAGTACAAGAAATGAAAGGGGTTCCAGCTACGGCCCGAAGGCACGCTGCAAAAAACCTTTAGTAGGGCCTACAGTGCACCCCGTGAGGTGCACTGACGGCACTACCACCCTAAGAAGAAGAAGAAGAAGAAGAAGAAGAAGAAGAAGAAGAAGAAGAAGAACGTATACTTTTTAACGAACAGCTCTTTGTAAAACGTCGTGTAGAACTGACGTGGTTTGTCTGTCACTCATATGATACCATTCCTATACATCCGTCCGGTCTAAGCTCCGTGCGTGTATTTACAAGAAGTTGCCATAATTGAGCAAGCTTGTAAACGAAGAATTTTTTGAATAGGCATCGTTGCAAGGAATGAACTTTTACGCAGGAAAACACTTACATGTTTGTTTTAAGTACTACGAAAAGATTTAAAAGAAGCAGTACGAACGTCGCACCAGATACGAAGAGCGACTAAAGCAATCTCACCGTCGTGTCGAATGAGAAACATGACGTAACGCCACGTTTTATGCGCTAAATAAAAAGTACAACAAAGAGTAATTCCGAAATTCTCATTTAATGAGAAACATGACAAAGGGTAATACCGAAAGCCAACTGGATAACAACTGTCGAAAAGTAATCCAGAAATATGAATATATATATATATATATATATATATATATATATATATATATACACATATGTATATATATATATATATATATAAATATATATATATATATATATATATATATATATATATATATATATATATATATATATATATATATATATATATATATATATATATATATTTATATATATATAAATGTAATACGACTGAATGGTCTCACCAAGAACATCCTTTATTATTTAACAATATTTGCTGCGCCGTCACTTTCGCTAAGGATAAAATTTTTTTGCATTACGTTCTATGAATAACAAGTTGTGAAATACAAAGGCACATAAGAGTAATTATCATAATTACGATCTGCTGCCATACTCTCCAAGACATACCCGCATTACAGACCGTAGCCGTACTAGGTGACCTTAATGCAAAAAGTATTTCCATTTGAGAAAAAAGGATTCTAGATTAAGAAACGCACGTCCTCGTCTATAAAAGGTAGCATAGATCCTTGTTCGAGGTCAGGTTACAGAGGCCTTAGTGCCAGGCATACTGTGTGGCGGCATCGTGACGCTGAATAACTTAGAGACGCTGAATTTTTTGAAGAATGAGATGAGTAACACCTCATCCTTAAAAGAATCGTTATTCCCAGACATGAATCAGTTCTCCCGAGGTCCTTCTTCTGCTGTCAGACTGTGCGATGACTGATTTATTTTGCACACTATAATATAGACTGGAATTTAGGCCAAAGGTCAAGCGATGATGGGACCTATGAGGTCATTCAGGGCTGAAATTTGACAGTAAAAAAGGTCTGAAAGGTGAAACAGGAGGAAGATGAATCAATTTTGTATCTGCAGTAAAAAAATTACAAAACTGAGAAAAATGGTGGATACTGCATTTTTCCCTTGCCGCACTACTGATTTTGCAGATACTGCAAATGGGACCCCCTAAATACTAGTGAAAAGTATTGAAGGATCATTCTGAAACTGCAGTAAGTTGTGTATTTTGTGTTTCACAAGCCAAATAGGTGGCATATCTCAATTTCGAAAATTCTGCAGATACTGCAGTTTTCCATCGTAGGGCAGAATTGTTAAGAGAGGGTGGAAAGTAGGATGGAAGAAAGAGAATATGAACGGAGGTGCAGTAAAATGAACGAAAGGGGTTGCAGCTAGGGGTCGAAGGGACGCTGCAAAGAACCTTAAGTAATGCCTATGGTGCACCGCATGAGGTTCACTGACGGCACTAACCCCCTGCGGAGGATTTTTGCAACTAAACATGGAGTTTTTATGTTTACGCAATAATCGGTTTGGTATAAAACGCATTTTTTTCAAAGGGTCATAAATTAGATTTTTGATAAATCCAAAATTTTAGAAAGTGGTTCTGTTAAATATTTGAGTATGTTTCGCGGAGCAATAAAATCACAAACATTTATTATTTATAGTAATCCCAAGTCGTGATATTCCGTACATTGCCAGTTGAATTTTTTTAGCAATAATAATTATAAAAATAAAAATTTTTTTTAATAATATAGTGCTTAACAACAGGATTCTAAGCCAAAAGGGCCTCTTGCATTAATAAACAGATATAAGTGTAAATATACATGAGTGAAAAGTCAAGCCTTTCAATTATGTAGTACTTAAGTTACCAGGATGAAGCCAAGGTTATGTGTCCAATAATAATAATAATAATAATAATAATAATAATAATAATAATAATAATAATAATAATAATAATAATAATAATAATAATAATAATGTTGAACTATTATTATTATTATTATTTTAATATTGGAGAAATCCACAATGTTGTAAATGTAAATAATTTTAAAAGTATATACAAAACGATTTGTATGTATATATTTTAATATATATATTTACACTTACTCGATTGTGGAGTTCTTCACCAATTTAGTGAATAATGCCATTATTATTATTATTATTATTATTATTATTATTATTATTATTATTATTATTATTATTCAAAATTATGAAATTATTATTGCTAATAAAAATTCAATTTTCTAGTAATATAAAAATATAATTGTGATTTTTTATTCTAATTAAAATTACAATTTTTACTTATTAATATCTTTTACTATATAATTTAAACACTGAATTTTATTGCCAATCACCATAACTATATTATTATTCAGCAAACAATTATTATTTTTATTATTATTTTTATTTGTTTTTTTATTAGTATTCTTCTTGCTGTTTAAAATTTAAACACTGAATCAATCACAATTGTCATTTACCATAACTATAAAATTACAGTCAGTAACCAACCGTGGATTTTTATTACACACATTATTATTATTATTATTAATTTATTTTTTTTATTAGTACTCTTGTTGCTGTTTAAAATTCAAACCCTGAATCAATCACAATTGTCAATTACCATAAATATAAAATTACAGGCAGTAACCAACCGGATTTCCTCTTGTAATTCCTCCCGTTATGAATTGATAGGGCGTTATGGCCAGGAGTAATCCGCCGTTTCCTTTCCACTCTTTCTCTTTCGATAAATTCGTGTTCTTTCATTCGTTCATCCTAAATTACGAGGAGGTATAACGAAATCATTACGAAAAATGCATCTGTTTCCTATATATAGTTAAAGCGGATAAAGAAAAAAAAATCATTCGTTATATATAAATTAGTTTTATAAAGGGCATGTGACACGCTTTAATTGTATACGGAAGAAATAAGAACAAGTAAAAAAATGAGACGAAGTTTCTTCGGCGCAATCGAGTTTTTTGTACAGCGTATAATCAAGGCCACCGAAAACATCTATGTTTCGGTGGTCTCGATATAATGCTGTATGAACCGCGGCCCATGAAACTTTAACTAACGGCTCGGTGGTGACCTATCCTATAGCGTTGCCAGAAGCAACGATTATGGCTAAATTTAACCTTAAATTAAATAAAAACTACTCAGGCTAGAGGGCTGCAATTTGGTATGTTTGATGACTGGAGGGGGGATGATCAACATACCAATTTGCAGCCCTCTAGTCCCGGTAGTTTTTAAGATCTGAGGGCGGACAGAAAAAGTGCGGACAGAAAAAAGTGTGGACGGACAGACAAAGCCGGCACAATAGTTTCCTTTTACAGAAAACTAAAAATAGGAAAGAAATATTACTATTCAAGTAAAAGAGGAATGAAATACTGCTTTTGAAGTAAAATAGCAATGAAATATTACTTTTTAAATAAAACAGGAATGATATCTATCTTCATAAAAGCTTGTAGTACCATCAGTACAAAACCATTTTAGAAATGTAAAGTTCGATTTTTGTAAAATTCAAAATTCGAACAAGAATATGTAGGAGGAAGAACCTTATTTTCAAAAACAAATTCTGGAAAATATTTTGATCTCTGACATCCACGATTACCAAAAAAAAAAAAAAAAAAAAAAAAAAAAAATATATATATATATATATATATATATATATATATATATATATATATATATATATATATATATATATATATATATGTCTAGTATGGTTTTTTCCCTAACCTCCACAATCACAAAAGCAAATAAAAGTATATAAGATAATGACAGCATACTTTCAAAATCCAATTACTGAGAGTCTATACGACATTCTCAGAAGCCATTTTAGGAAAACTGCGAGCTTTTCCTAATCTTCAAGAACTGCGTGTGCTAGAAAGTATCCCCTTTTGTTTAAACTAGTTTTTTTTAAATTCTATTTTTCTAACCTTCAGAATCACAAGACCATACCTTGAGAAAAAGTAACAAAATTCTAAAAATACAATTTTTCGATTTTTCTTAACTTCAAAATCACCAACACCAAAGCAAAGTAAGTATTGTGTTTTCAAGACCGAACCTGTCAAAATAATCACCATATTTTCAAGCCCTAACCTTCAGAATCACAAAGAAACACAGTTAAATAAAAAGAAAGTATCTATTTCCACGCGA
>NC_089750.1:5246936-5296936 GCF_040412425.1 Macrobrachium rosenbergii | reverse complement strand
CGACCGAATCATCTAGAAACACCCTGAACTGTCCTTTCATTTACGCTATCCTTTCTATCACTCTTTGTGCCTATGTCTACATTTCACACTATCAATTCTTCTTACACCACCTTTACTTCGGAGGCGACTCATCTCTACAGCTTCGTCATTTTTGTTCTTGAATTTGTATTTAACATCTACCGTACACTTCACTTCCATATGGAGGAGTTGGTTCAACATCCCCTTAATGCCTTCCAACCTTGGTTTCTAAAGATAAAGTTTCCTCTCAATCTTTTGCACACACCCTGTTATCTTTTGCAGAGAGAGAGAGAGAGAGAGAGAGAGAGAGAGAGAGAGAGAGAGAGAGAGAGAGAGAGAGAGTTTTTAGGTTTCTTAGCATCTTAATACAAAATTCTCTCCCTCTCTCTCTCCACAAAGAGAGAGAGAGAGAGAGAGAGAGAGAGAGAGATATTGTAGGTTTCTTAGCATCTTAATACAATTCTCTCTCTCTCTGTCTCTCTCTCTCTCTCTCAACAAACAATCTCAGCCAAGCGATAAAACCTCTCAATCTGAGGTAGACAAAAGACGACGCAAAGTAAAACAAGCGAATAAAATCTATCGCAGCGACGTCAAGAGGCAAACGAATTGAAGATGACGAAGCGGAAGAAGTCATCACACGTCCTAATCTTTCCTCGTGACATCCTCACCAGATGCCCGGATACCCAGATGAGTTCACGACCCGCAACTGGAGATGACATGCCCCGTGGGGCTTGAACGGGAAACCCCACGAGATGAAGGAATGTCGGGAAATGACAAGGTATAGACAGCTTTTCAATCCTTCTCATTTCCAAAAAGTGGGATTCTCTGAATTTATTATTTTGGGGCGTTAGATATGCTTCTTTTTGGAACGTATCTCTCTCTCTCTCTCTCTCTCTCTCTCTCTCTCTCATATATATATATATATATATATATATATATATATATATATATATATATATATATATATATATATATATATATATATATATATATATACATCTGTATGCATATATATATTATATATGTGAAGATCTGTGGGCATATAATTTGAACGTTGCAACTATATTTCAAGCAACGTTCAAATGGTGTTTATGGGCCTTTTTATCTTCATATTATATATTGTGTTACAGCAAAAGACATTCATACATATATGTATATATATATTCATGCACACGCATGTTACAGTATGTATATGTATATATATATATGTATTATTTATATATATATATACAGTATATATATATATATATATATGTATGTATATATATATATATATATATATATATATATATATATATATACATACATACATACATGCGTGAGTGCCCGCATACTTACACATACGCAATCTTCTCCCAATCTGTGCTCGAGACAACACATCCTCTTAAACCACAAACATTTCCTCTTCACCATATCTTCCCCGAAACTGAATCCGCGCCTGAATCAATTCCTCTACAGTTGAATTAAATAAGCACCCTAAAAAAAAGTATTCAAGGGTAATGGCATCCAAAATTACCCATATCAAAACAAAAAACAAATCTCTCCTTCTCCGAAGACTGAAAGGTCAAAAGGTCACGGTTGAATTTTTAGGGCGAAATAACCGTCAGTAAGAGAGAGGTTGACATATCACTCTTACCACTTGAGCGAATATCTCAACCACTTCATCGGAGACTAAATAATACCATATTTTAGGAGTTGGCCGATGAGAGAGGCAACCTCTGACCCTATACCTCAGGGCCGTCCAACCCCATGGCCTTGGCCCAAAGTTGGCCCGTTTGATTTTGAAAGTGGCCGGCTGGAGAAAAATAAGTAAAAGTATATTTCTTTTTTTATATATCAAAAAATTTCTTATTCCTAAATTCTGAGTAATATATATATATACATATGTGTACATACATATGTGTGTATATATATATATATATATATATATATATATATATATACATATATAAATTTCTGACTCACGTCGGGATCGAACCCAGGTCTCTCAGGTGGAAAGCAAGGGCGTTACCCACTGGGCCATACAAGTCTAAAAGAAGTCGGAACCTGAGAGCCACTGCACCCAAGGAATTACCTGGGCAAGCTAACTGCTTGCATACCAGCGAGTTTTCCCCAACTTCCCGACTCAGCAATGACCCAATGGACAACATTTCATTCGAATTATCCCTTCTGAGTGAATAAGATAGAAATCATCAACACACAATCACGTGTGGAACAGAAATAAATTTCTGACTCACGTCGGGATCGAACCCAGGTCTCTCAGGTGGAAAGCAAGGGCGTTACCCACTGGGCCATACAAGTCTAAAAGAAGTCGGAACCTGAGAGCCACTGCACCCAAGGAATTACCTGGGCAAGCTAACTGCTTGCATACCAGCGAGTTTTCCCCAACTTCCCGACTCAGCAATGACCCAATGGACAACATTTCATTCGAATTATCCCTTCTGAGTGAATAAGATAGAAATCATCAACACACAATCACGTGTGGAACAGAAATAAATTTCTGACTCACGTCGGGATCGAACCCAGGTCTCTCAGGTGGAAAGCAAGGGCGTTACCCACTGGGCCATACAAGTCTAAAAGAAGTCGGAACCTGAGAGCCACTGCACCTAAGGAATTACCTGGGCAAGCTAACTGCTTGCATACCAGCGAGTTTTCCCAACTTCCCGACTCAGCAATGACCCAATGGACAACATTTCATTCGAATTATCCCTTCTGAGTGAATAAGATAGAAATCATCAACACACAATCACGTGTGGAACAGAAATAAATTTCTGACTCACGTCGGGATCGAACCCAGGTCTCTCAGGTGGAAAGCAAGGGCGTTACCCACTGGGCCATACAAGTCTAAAAGAAGTCGGAACCTGAGAGCCACTGCACCCAAGGAATTACCTGGGCAAGCTAACTGCTTGCATACCAGCGAGTTTTCCCAACTTCCCGACTCAGCAATGACCCAATGGACAACATTTCATTCGAATTATCCCTTCTGAGTGAATAAGATAGAAATCATCAACACACAATCACGTGTGGAACAGAAATAAATTTCTGACTCACGTCGGGATCGAACCCAGGTCTCTCAGGTGGAAAGCAAGGGCGTTACCCACTGGGCCATACAAGTCTAAAAAGAAGTCGGAACCTGAGAGCCACTGCACCCAAGGAATTACCTGGGCAAGCTAACTGCTTGCATACCAGCGAGTTTTCCCCAACTTCCCGACTCAGCAATGACCCAATGGACAACATTTCATTCGAATTATCCCTTCTGAGTGAATAAGATAGAAATCATCAACACACAATCACGTGTGGAACAGAAATAAATTTCTGACTCACGTCGGGATCGAACCCAGGTCTCTCAGGTGGAAAGCAAGGGCGTTACCCACTGGGCCATACAAGTCTAAAAGAAGTCGGAACCTGAGAGCCACTGCACCCAAGGAATTACCTGGGCAAGCTAACTGCTTGCATACCAGCGAGTTTTCCCCAACTTCCCGACTCAGCAATGACCCAATGGACAACATTTCATTCGAATTATCCTTCTGAGTGAATAAGATAGAAATCATCAACACACAATCACGTGTGGAACAGAAATAAATTTCTGACTCACGTCGGGATCGAACCCAGGTCTCTCAGGTGGAAAGCAAGGGCGTTACCCACTGGGCCATACAAGTCTAAAAAGTCCCGGAACCTGAGAGCCACTGCACCAAGGAATTACCTGGGCAAGCTAACTGCTTGCATACCAGCGAAGTTTTCCCCAACTTCCCGACTCAGTAATGACCCAATGGACAACATTTCATTCGAATTATCCCTTCTGAGTGAATAAGATGAAATCATCAACACACAATCACGTGTGGAACGAAATAAATTTCTGACTCACGTGGGATCGAACCCCAGGTCTCTCAGGTGGACAGCAAGGGCGTTACCACTGGGCCATACAAGTCTAAAAGAAGTCGGAACCTGAGCCACTGCACCAGGAGATTACCTGGGCAAGCTAACTGCTTGCATACCAGCGAAGTTTTCCCCAACTTCCCGACTCAGCAATGACCCAATGGACAACATTTCATTCAATTATCCCTTCTGAGTGAATAAGATGAAATCATCAACACACAATCACGTGTGGAACAGAAATAAATTTCTGACTCGTCAGGATCGAACCAGGTCTCTCAGGTGGAAAGCAAAGGGCGTTACCCACTGGGCCATACAAGTCTAAAAAAGTCGGAACCTGAGAGCCACTGCACCCAAGGAATTACCTGGGCAAGTAACTGCTTGCATACCAGCAAGTTTTCCCCAACTTCCCGACTCAGCACGCCCAATGGACAACATTTCATTCGAATTATCCCTTCTGAGTGAATAAGATAGAAATCATCAACACACAATCACGTGTGGAACAGAAATAAATTTCTGACTCACGTCGGGATCGAACCCAGGTCTCTCAGGTATGGCCCAGTGGGTAACGCCCTTGCTTTCCACCTGAGAGACCTGGGTTCGATCCCGACGTGAGTCAGAAATTTATTTCTGTTCCACACGTGATTGTGTGTTGATGATTTCTATCTTATTCACCAGAAGGGATAATTCGAATGAAATGTTGTCCATTGGGTCATTGCTGAGTCGGGAAGTTGGGGAAAACTTCGCTGGTATGCAAGCAGTTAGCTTGCCCAGGTAATTCCTGGGTGCAGTGGCTCAGGTTCCGACTTCTTTTAGACTTGTATGGCCCAGTGGGTAACGCCCTTGCTTTCCACCTGAGAGACCTGGGTTCGATCCCGACGTGAGTCAGAAATTTATTTCTGTTCCACACGTGATTGTGTGTTGATGATTTCATCTTATTCACTCAGAAGGGATAATTCGAATGAAATGTTGTCCATTGGGTCATTGCTGAGTGGGGAAGTTGGGGAAAACTGCTGGTATGCAAGCAGTTAGCTTGCCCAGGTAATTCCTGCAGTGGCTCAGGTTCCGACTTCTTTTAGACTTGTATGGCCCAGTGGGTAACGCCCTTGCTTTCCACCTGAGAGACCTGGGTTCGATCCCGACGAGTCAGAAATTTATTTCTGTTCCACACGTGATTGTGTGTTGATGATTTCTATCTTATTCACTCAGAAGGGATAATTCGAATGAAATGTTGTCCATTGGGTCATTGCTGAGTCGGGAAGTTGGGGAAAACTGCTGGTATGCAAGCAGTTAGCTTGCCCAGGTAATTCCTTGGGTGCAGTGGCTCAGGTTCCGACTTCTTTAGACTTGTATGGCCCAGTGGGTAACGCCCTTGCTTTCCACCTGAGAGACCTGGGTTCGATCCCGACGTGAGTCAGAAATTTATTTCTGTTCCACACGTGATTGTGTGTTGATGATTTCTATATATATATATATATATATATATATATATATATATATATATATATATATATATTATGACAAATCAGTCTGCTAAGTAAAAGACCATAAGTCGAAAGGCCTTGCAGCACTCCATTGTTTCCGTTGCCTTCGTGGATTTTGTCTTTTTTATATATTCATCACGTTCCACATTTTCGTGATTCAGTTATACATTTATATACATATACATATATACACACATACATACATACATGCAGATGGCCCGCATGACTTTGTTTTTACAAGAGTGGCCCACAGACTAAACAACTAATTCAAGCATAAAGGTATATTAAAAAAAAAAAACTGTTGTAGGAATACAATGGCCGATGGGAGGGGCAACCCAGGGCCCATACCTAATTAGAAAAAGAAAGAATGTCTTAAAACTCTATTGAAAGACTAAAACTGGGATCTAATTCCTAAGAAACTTAATAAGAAATTCTCGCTTCTTGACGGAAAGTACGTGATAAGGTTCTGGAAATATAGAAGTTCCAAGAAAATTGCAGAAATAAGTTTATTTTACTTAAAATAACTTATTTATTAGTAACATACTGGGTTGTGTGATTACTTATATCGGCGTTTTCATTTCATACCTACATATATATATATATATAATCATG
Source organism: Macrobrachium rosenbergii (assembly GCF_040412425.1). NCBI lineage: Eukaryota > Metazoa > Arthropoda > Malacostraca > Decapoda > Palaemonidae > Macrobrachium > Macrobrachium rosenbergii. The sequence continues at coordinate 5,290,949 of NC_089750.1, read as the reverse complement.
AAGCTACAAATGTCGCTTAATATCGAAATCCACGCTACCTCGGTATATCTCCGTTGGAGAATTGTCGCCGAAGGGGAATTTATATAAGTGATAAATGAATTGGAATCGTGGGGACACGAACCCGCGACGAAAGCCTATTCAGCGACTCCAGTTGACGTAAACCATTGAGCCATCAATGATAAAAATTTCATATATATATATATATATATATAGATATATATATATATATATATATATATATATATCTATATATTTATATAATATATATATATATATATATATATATAATTACATAAATATATTATGTACAGATATACATATATATATAGATATATATATTTATATAATACACACACACACACACACACACACATATATATATATATATATATATATATATATATATATATATATATATATATATGCATATATATACAGTATATATGTGTGTTTTTTTGTGTTATGTAGACAAGTAAATAGCCATTCCATGTAAAATCAAGAGATTGATTTTCTATTTATGATACGGAAATAAAATTTTAAAAAATATCAATTTCTTTAAACAGAATGAAGATTACCAAAAAAAAAAAGATATAAAAACAAACCAGTAAAATAAAAAAAAACTCTACTTCCAAAGAAGAATCCGTTTCATCTCTAATTATGATCCAGTCCGGGCACGCCGTGAATCTTTCAAGGAATGCCATGACCTGGTCAACGAAGTGGCATGGGGAGATTTTGGCAATTTTCCTTTTCTTAGGAAACTTATTCAAGACAGCTTCTGAGTTTGGGGAACCCCTTACGAACGTTTTCAGATTCGGCTGAAGGACCCACTTCTGAGAAACAATGAAACATGGGAAGTACGAGAGAGAGAGAGAGAGAGAGAGAGAGAGAGAGAGAGAGAGAGAGAGAGAGAGAGAGAGAGAGAGAGAGAGAGAGAGAGAGAGACAGGGTACGTTATTAGAAATTCAATCCTGACTGAATCTACTGCTGATGAAACTGAAAACCAATCCTTTATATGACATTTAGTGACGTAAAAAATAAGATTAAATATATATATATATATATATATATATATATATATATATATATATATATATATATATATACAATATATATATATACATATACTGTATATATACGTGTGTGTGTGTAAATATATTACACTATAAAAAGATGATAATAATACTGGTGTTATGCACTCAAGTAAGATATACAAAGGTATCTGTTCTTTACATCCGTTCTTAGAACAGAAAATTTTACGGACTTTTAATGTCTCATATTAAAAGTCCGTAAAATCTTAATGTCCCATATAAGTCGCATTATACCGCATCCATACGACGCAGCAGGTCAAACTCAGCAGTGTGTAACACGGACGCGAACAGCGCATGCGTTCTTCGTCTAGAACGTTAAAGGGAATTGGAACTGGGCTATAAAATCTAGGTCAAAGGCCAAGCGCTGGGACCTAGGAGGTTATTCAGTGTAACTTAAGGGTTTTTTTTGTTTTGTTTATGCAGTTGTTTATGTTAATGCAAATAGGGTATTGGGAAGAGGGCGCCATACGGAGACCAGAGTACATGAGAGGTTTGTCTGTGATGTTCCTGCAGACGGGAGGTGGTAGAGGTGCTAGCGTCGTACTAAACGGCGTAACTTAAGCGCATGCCATGAGAGGTGGTGCTCGATGGAGCCATTAATGAAGTAGTAACAGTTGTAGTTACTGAAAGTTCATTTTTTTTTTTAAATCACGGATGAAACTCAATTTTTTTTTATGACGAAACAGATACTGACATATCTTGCCAAAATCGAGTTAGGTCACTATAAGAACGATTCTAGGGAACACAAAAGAATGAAGTGAAATCGACGATCGAGAAGTTACCTTCAGGAAGAACCAACCAATCGACTGCCCATCGAGTTGGTAATCTCCAGCCAGATGACTATCTTTTCACATTAGTATACTATCAAGATACCATTAAGATAAAGAAAATAAGTGCCAGTAATTAGGACCTATTTAATCTTATGGTTATCTTTAGAGATAATTAAGATATCACTCAACCACTCTGTTGTATTTTCTGGTCTCAATGTGACTCATTGCCGCTTCGACCAGACTCCTCTGGTGGGTTGCAAATTTCACGAATAGAGTGTGGAGCTTTTAAGTAAATAGCACTCACTGGTGGTAACCGATCCAATTACTGACCCTTACCAATAACAAAGATACATGAAAGATTCAGTTTTATTAATCTGCGTCCAAACAAAATATCAAAATTCAGTCACATTTCAATTTTCATAAGTTGGAGAAGTAATATCTGGTGTAAAAAAAAGTTCCGTTGGAAAACCACAGGTATTGTTATAATAAGATAAAACCAAAAATTTTGACTATTGTGTAAAATTCCATATATTTTTTTTTTATTTTAACCACTGAAATACTAAAAATTCCTTTCTTTACCAATAAATGTGTTTTGAGATGCCAAATCTACCCATCTTTCCAAAACAATGTCATCATAATTGAAAATAATTGGGAATGGAATGGAATGTAAAATTGAGGGCAAAGGCCAAGCACTGGGACCTAGGAGGTCATTCAGCGCTGAATTGGAAATTGAGAGTAATAAGGTTTTAGACGTGTAAAATCTTTCTCAGTAGCACTATGAAAGAACCGTTAAGAGAGGTGAAAAGGAAGATGGGAGAGAGAATATGAACGGAGGCACGGTAAAAGAAATGAAAGGGGTTGCAGCTACGGGCCGAAGGGATGCTGAAAAGAACCTCAAGTGATATGCAGTGCACCGCGTGAGGCGCACTGACGGCACTAACCCCCTAAGGAGGACACTGATTGTGTGGAAGTATTTCCAGAACTTTGTTCGTGAATTATTTACAATCTCTCAATACTCAAAGCTACATCTAAAAAACACAAGTATAAAAAATGCCCCGAAGTTTCTCGGCGCAATCGAGTTTTCTGTACAGCCGCTATAAAGTTAAATCAAGGCCACCGAAAAGAGATCTACCTTTCAGTGGTCTCCGTGTAATGCTGTATGAGCCGCGGCCCATGAAACTTTAACCACGGCTGGGTGACGTCCTATATCGTTGCCAGAAGCACGATTATGGCTAACCTTAAATAAAATAAAAACTACTGAGGCTAGAGGGCTGCAATTTGGTATGTTTGATGATTGGAGGGTGGTTGATGAACATAATAATTTGCAGCCCTCTAGCCTCAGTAGTTTTTAAGATCTGAGGGCGGACAGAAAAAGTGCGGACAGACAAAGCCGGCACAATAGTTTTCATTTACAGAAAACTAAAAATCTAAATATTCTCGTTACATAAACTGCCCAGTTCAATTACAGCGAAGTTATCTGGCGTCGCGCTAAAACAAAGCGTCAGTTTCGTCACCGAGTTCCAAATGGTATAGTCTAATCCCTTCTACAGGGTGTTGGGTCCTTGGCGCACCTGATCACACCACATAGCTTTAATTAAGACACGCTTCGTCGAGATGCCTTTACTAAGATAATATTGCAACGGGAATCAATCTTCAATGGTTTTTTCATCTGTTTCGAGAGTACGAGCCAATGGGAATATTGTATTCATTCATTTTTGTCATTACTTGATTTTTGTTTATTTTGGTAAAATTTCCTATTTATTGCGTTCCATTTATTGTAAAAGCATAAGGAAATATGCAAATCTTCGGGAGAATTAATACCCTTTTCTTGCCCAGACTCGTAGAAACCAGAAGGGAAAATTTAGGTATATGGGTGGTTGGGGCTTACACACAAAGGAAATTTGATTATAATTAAGGAAAAACAGAAGCAGGGAGGTCTTTCCAGAGCTTGGCAGCAGAAGGGAATAAACAGTTGCTGCACCGTTTAATCCTATAAGTGAAAAGTAAATAGCTGGAAAAAAGATGTAGGCCTATGAGTGTTGGTCATGAGACTTAGGCCTAAGATTTCGTGGTCATATGAATATACTAAAGGCGTAATATAAATAAGGGCAAGCGGATGTTTAGATGCGAAAAAGAGTCCGGTTTCCAGCCCGAAGTTTCGGCCATTAACACTCCAAGAGGCCCATTTTCGAGAATACCCCGAAATAAAAACAGAAAACGAGGTCTATTTATCTTTTTCTTAGTATGGCACTCGAGAAGTCCTTTTAATCTTCGAGTGCCCCCTTGACAGGACTGAATATTTGATGATGCTTTCTTGATACCACAACACAGCCAAGGGCTTGATGAGGAGGGGGAGGAGAAGGGGAGAGAGAGAGCGCCTGGCCTTAGACGCATATCAGCACCGTAACAGGGATTCTGGTTACGCGATCTAATGTTTACACAAGACCTTTGGAGGCCTTGATGACAGATCCGCGCGGACAGCGACATCTACAGACAGAGCGGGAGAGAGATATCTTCTTCACCTCGACCTCCTAGTCGTGCTATGTCAAGTGCCACTTGAAAGTGCCTATGAGCGATAATGTATGAACCTTATTGGAAAAGAGCTCAAAGAAAGCCACTTTCTGTTACGGCGTCTTGGTCGTCCTTGATACGACGGCTTGAAGAATGCCGCAGCTGCATTGGGTGAGGCGCGCGGTGACGTCACGCAAGGAGAGAGCGTTTTGATGGCGCTACGCGAAGTTTGCAAGATGATTTACAGGCGCTTTCGACGATGGCTGTTCGTGTGGTCGCTGAGGAGGAGGAGGAGGAGGAGGAGGAGGAGGAGGAGGAGGAGGAGGAGGAGGTGGAGAGGCAGCACGTGCCGGATTTGCGTTGAGAGAAGCAGTGAATGGGGGGAAATAGGGGAAAGGTAGAGAATGCGAAGATGAGGAAGGGGAAGGGGGTTAGAATAACAAAAGGTGACCAGGAACCGCCTTGCCTGATGCTTAGGAGCAAAATCTGCTTTAATTGGGAAGGTCTGACACAGTACCCAACAAAGGCAGTATATACATGTGAGACGGAGGGGATTTGAAGTGGTAATTCTGCTATGAGACTAAAAGACACGTAGTACTATGCCATTAACCAGGATACTCCGATATAGTACAACGCTGAGGTAGTCATGTGGTCAATATGGCGGCAGATTTGCTTTAATGGTCTAAAATGCCGTATTACTTACACAGACGTTACTAATTATAGACTATGGAAGACGATTCAAAAGCAGTACTTCTGTTCGACAATTGGCACAGCAGTCAAAAGGAAACAATGAATACAATGAAAACTATTGGACTAAACCGCTGACATGGTAAGACTCTTACGGGTCTAGCCTAGCAGATTTGTTCTTAAATGAGAATTGGGAAATGGAACAAAGCAAAATGAAAGCTAAGTAAGAAGAGACTGATTTTAACAGAAGAACATTATTTAGCAGAGAACAAAGCAACAAATAAGCCAGTGACCACAAATGGTAAACAGTACGGGACACCCCCTTACCCCCTACGAATAAACAATGTTAAATTCTTCAATCCATTTTATACTTCATATAACAACATCATTAACCCACTGCCATTTTTTCATATTTTTATCTTCACAAACGATAAGAAGACACAAGAGAAAATCATGAAAATTTTTGCCAAAGAAAACAATACAGTAATTCTTGCGCCATCTTCGATATCCTTCTGCATGGTAACTACAAAATCCCCTCTCTCTCTCTCTCTCTCTCTCTCTCTCTCTCTCTCTCTCTCTCTCTCTCTCTCTCTCTCTCTCTCTCTCCTAAATGCAGGAAGCACTCAACGAGCTTTTAGGATGTTGAGCAGAACAAACATCCTGTTTTTTTATAGTTTCTGATGAAACGGTATAAAGGATAATCCAATTTGGAATAACTGGGCCGTCTGTCTGTTTAGGGATCTAGAACTTTATGAGACTATATACTATTTCTTTAAAATTTTGTTTAAATACTTCTTTTATACGTTCGTCCTTGGAACTACTGACCTCCGACTTTGTGACGCCTGGTCAATTTATAGGTCAGTATGTTTTTACACTGGGTATCGCTGATCTCTGATTTGGGCACCGTTGATCTTTGATGCTGTGGTGCTGGGTGACCTACTTATCTGACTATGAACTTTTGAATCCCTGACCTCTGATTCTGTGACGCCTGGTTGAATAAATCGTCTTTTTAATCTGGTCAGCATTTCCCTAACATATCATGAGATATACACACAAATACACACATTATATATATATATATATATATATATATATATATATATATATATATATATATTTAAATGGACACTTGCTTAATCAACCAGCTTTACGACAACAGTCGAAGCAACCATTTAGGAAGGTATCCAGAGCAAACAATAAAAGTTACCAGCTATAAATAAACAAACGTTTCATGGCAACAATCACCCAATTCTAGAATGACAGCACACACTGGCCCATCAAGGCATCCGACGAATTATTGTGAATGACTGGACTTCCGGCAGCCATTTCTCCTAATTCGGAAGCTTCCTTCCTGTCCTCGAAGTGAAAAAGATAAAAAAATGAACAGGAACAATGAGAGCTCTTGTTTTTTTTTTTTTATAACATATTGTACTGTTGTCGATAGCGCATCGTTTATTGTATTTATAGATAAGTACAGATTACTGAAGTACTGTAATAGGGCGACGCTGTGATAAACAAGCGTGTGCCTGCGTTTGTAGTTTGTATATATCCTATTTCTTACACAAACACACATACACACACACACACACACACACACACACACATATATATATATATATATATATATATATATATATATATATATATATATATATATATATATATATATATATATATATATATATATATATATATACAGCTGAAAAAACTGTTTTTTAGTTTATAAATGCTCAAGCCATCCGTAGACCAATGAAGAACATGCAGCGTGTGTCCAACGATAAGCTTCTTCGCCCGCCATTTAAGTTTATTCCAAAACAGCTAATGTAGTTTGGGTTAGTCGGGCAGAGTCCTACAGATCCAAACCAGGTCTCTTATTCCCTTCAACATCTTAGAACACTTGCCATTGCTGGCATAAGGCCGATATAATTAAAAAGCAACTCCCATATAATCAAAAGCAAGCAACCAACCAATCAACTGATACTATGGTCGTAGTCCTATAGTATTATGTGCGCTATAATATCACACTCTAGCAAAGAATCAGGGAAAACAGGCAGGTCGAGAGGTAGAGGGAAAGAGAGACCAGTTTTCCAAGCAATCAGAGAAATATCAATTTCGTACCAAGAAAGTCCTTACTTCAGTTTCAAATCAGACAGATTCAAGTTCAAAATCGGATACGTAGGCCTAGGCTGGCTACACCTCTCACGCCAGAGAGCTGTTGGGAATAACTTTTGCGCCCCGGTCTATCATCGTCTGCACAACAAATCAGAGAAATGTCAATTCTGATACGAGAAATTCCCTTACTTTATTTTCAAACGAGACGGATTCAAGTTCAAAATCGGGTATGTAGGCCTAGGCTACTTACACCTCTCACGCCAGGAAGCCGGTGACAATGACTATGCTCTTCGGTCTATCATCGTCTGCACAATAAATCTCTATCGTTATCTTTCTCTTTATCTGCCTTTCTGGCACGAATACTCTCGTGCACAGAATATACCGGTGTCAGCTTTCAAAACCAGCTTTCTAGAGTTCAGTTTATTTCAACCGACTTTTTTTTTTTTCGTCTAAGCGGAGATAGCGCATCTCGAGCGTATCCTGAATCCCAATGACTTAAGTGAGAAGAAGAGTTAGTCGCACTCTGGTGCATTATATAAATAAACAAATATGATAAGTAAATAATTAAATATATACATATATATATATATATATATATATATATATATATATATATATATATATATATATATATATATATATATTTGTGAATACTACGCCACAAATATCGTTTAATATCGAATTCACTACGCCTTGAGAATATCTTATTCCCAAGATTTACTGAATTCTATGTTAAGCGATATTTGAGACTATATTTTTGAATATAAGAAAAATCACGCGCATATAGGTGGCAAAAATTCATATATATATATATATATATATATATATATATATATATATATATATATATATATATATATGGCGTTTAGTCGGTCTTTACCACTAGAACACGAGACAGCAAGCATATTATTTTCGACAGAATAAAAATAGAATACAAAACATCCGGGAAGCCATACATGACTAAACTCTTTCTCGTCCCAAACTCTCTTGGGAAGATTCGCATCTTGATAAAGAACAAATGAGAACGAAGAACAATAATATGGAAGAAAATGGAATGACTTGGAGATGACGTCATCGAGTATCCGGTCTCTCCCAACCACCTCTTCCCATTTCCCTCCTCCCGACCCCCAGGCCTCCAAACCCTACCCCCACCCCCGACTCCACCCTTTGACTTCCTCAGACCTCCGAGATAAGTTTCATAGCTTTAATGCGAAGAATGTACGCGAGAATATATGAATATGTTTTGAGTATGTCCGTTTATAAGTATCTTTTTTTTTTGTTTCCTTCTTCTTCTCTCTCTCTCTCTCTCTCTCTCTCTCTCTCTCTCCAGTTCTTTTCACTTTTTTCTTTTTTCCCGAAATGTTCTTATTCATATGACATGAACTTACACATCGTTATGTAAAGTCAATTTTATTTTTATTCTGCTAAACTGTTTCCTTTTCATTCTTATTTTCTTTATTGTTGTCCCTTTGAGCTCTCTTTTAAATTGTAGTTATGATATCTTTATTTTATTTCCTTATTTTTCTCTGATTTACTTTTTACTTATAAAATGGTAGCCAAGGAATTTGTATGTGTATGTGTATACATACACATACACACCTATATATATACACTATATATATACATATGTATAAATATCATTATATATAGATATCTACATATATATGTATGTATAAAGATATATATATATAATATATATATATGTATATATATATTGTATATTTAAAAATAAAATTAAAGTTTTATCTTAAATACACACACACACACACACACACACACACACATATATATATATATATATATATATATATATATATATATATATATATATTATATATGACCACATTTTTATTTATAAATGTATTTGTACAGTAACATAACTGTGGAGAGAGAGAGAGAGAGAGAGAGAGAGAGAGAGAGAGAGAGAGAGAGAGAGAGAGAGAGAACGTTGCAAAATCCTACCATACAGGTATCCTTGTATAACAAGACATGCATAGACGCTTTACGCATAATAAGCACATCTATACTAAAGGAATCAGTTACGACGCTCAAGACACTCTCGGTCACTCCCAACAAAAGAACACCGAATCTTAACGAACGCAAACAAAACACTAACTTCACAAAAGAAGACGGAAGCAACCTCAGCCGCTCTTGACGGACAAATAGATCCCCAATCTTATCTCTGTTCCTTCAATCATGTCAATATCCGACGGCGGCCACAACGGAGATGCCGTGATTTCCAAGCCGGGCAGGAGCTTAACTGGGAGTTTCCTTCCCTGTGCCTGATCAGGGCTCTGGAGAATCAGAGCTTCAGAGCGTCGCAGTGACTAGATCGAGGCAGCGAGAGCTTGCTTTTCCGCTCACATGGACAGCATTTCTGATAATTAGGCCATTTCAGTCACGTTCCCAACACTAGACCTGTAGACAACACCACTGCTCATGACAATTCAACAGAACTGTTCCTTTGTGCTGCCACAGTGGTGCTTGTCACAGAACAGACACTGACGCACAGCAGACGACCAATTACTGATGTTATTTTGCGCACGTTCTTGACACGAGACTTTCATATTAGAAAGCGTTTACGTTTCTTTTCCTAGCAACGATTCACAGTACAGTTGTCTGCATTAGGATGACAATGAGTTCTCAGACTTAAATCTTACCACAACGGGGTCGATGCTGACCTCAAAACGGCCAAGAGTCGGCAATAACCATTTTTTTTTTATTCTTCTAAATGATGACAAGTGGGCATCTTGAATATTTTGACCTAAAAATAGCAGATTGTATGCCCTCTCCGATACATGTCACTGACCCAATTTCGGGATTTTCAAGCTACCATGAAATTCCTGTCTGCCAGTCAGTTACTTACCTTGGTTTTTTTCTCAAAAATGGTCTCCAGGTGGCCATTTTGAATTTTCAACACAGAAACTTATTCTTAACCCCCGCCCCCCACAAAAATATACATGATACATTCCAAACCAACCAGGATATATCTGTGACATGAGGACAGTAACTAGATTACAACCTTTAGTTTTCTGTATAAGAAAACTATTGCGCTGGCTTTGTCCGTCCGTCCGCACTTTTTTCTGTCCGCCCTCAGATCTTAGAAAACTTCGGTGGCTAGAGGGCTGCAAATTGGTATGTTGATCATCCACCCTCTAATCATCAAACATACCAAATTGCAGCCCTCTAGCCTCGATACGTTTTATTTTATTTAAGGTTAAAGTTAGCCATAATCGTGCTTCTGGCAACGATATAGGATATGCCACCACCGGGCCGCTGTTAAAGTTTCATGGGCAGCGGCTCATACAGCATTATACCGAGACCACCGAAAGACTGATCTATTTTCGGTGGCCTTAATTATACGCTATAGCGGCTTTACAGAAAACTCGATTGCGCCGAAGAACATTCGGCGCATTTTTTTACTTGTTCTTATCATTCTTAATCCCACCTGAGTGACCTGACCCTTGAGACCTTTTCCGCCACTCACAGGGGCAGTTGGGTACCTTAAACCAGCCTATCCAATCGTAGAATCACTATCCTTCGTAATCCTTACGTTGTTCAGTGTAATGCGGAATAACATTTAGATTAAAAGACTATTCCTTGACTCGTCTACTGTCACTGCAAAAAGAGGAGACTTATCTACGCTGCCATAAAACTATAGCGACAATCTAAAATAACTCTGTAAAACTACGACTATCTTCAACCGCGACTGGCTATTAGCTGGCGTAGATGAAGCAGGCCTTATGCCAGCGAAACCCTTTGTCCAAAAGTACGGTGAGGTTAATAAAATAACGACAATCTAAAATAACTCTGTAAAACTACAACTATCTTCAACCGCGACTGGCTGTTGGCTGGCGCAGATTAAGAAGGCCTTATGCCAGCGCAACGCTTTGTCCTAAAGTGCGGTGAGGTTAAAAAATAAAAGTACCTGGCCAGTGTATCCTTTGCCCTAAAGTGCGGTAAAAAAAAAAACAGTGATTAGTATGGACCTTCGGATTCTCACAGCCGGCAGACACCTCACGCGCGCGCGCACACACACACACACACACGCACACATTTGAAATAATTTTCTAGCACATGTTGAAGCTCTCCAAAAAATTAATGGCGGCAATCGGCAAATAAAACATACAGCTTTTTTATAATTCTGATGTCACACCAATAAGAGAATTTCCGAGGAAATAAATAAAAAGAAAAAATCAAGACATCGAAGAAGAAGAAGAAGAAGAAGAAGAAGAAGAAGAAGAAGAAGAAGAAGAAGAAGAAGAAGAAGAAGGCGAGGAAAGAGAAGAAGAAAAATGTGATCAGCCCTCTCCCTTGCCTTGTCATCACGCCACCTGGATCTTCTGGGAACTCTCTTGCTTTCGTTTGTGTTTCCGCAGTTTAGCGACGTCTCTTCGTTTCCGGAACTGAAGTGGGTCTTGTTTTTGTTGTTTTCAATTTAGCCAGTCTTGCACAGTTTTACTGTTTTCATCTCGTGACTAGTTGATTTACTGAATTATATTCTCTGTACCTCTACACAGTCTGTATAATCTTATTATACATATACACATATATGTATATATATGTATGAGTATGTATATGTATATATATGATATATATTCATATACATAGGTATATACATATAATTATATCTATGTATATATATAAATATATATATATATAAATATAAATATATATATATATATATATATATATATATATATATTTTATATATATGTACATATATATATATATATATATATATATATATATATATATATATATACAAAAACACAAATGATGATATCCTATCTAAATATTCGACATTTTAATCTTTATCTTACTACAATATCCGTTTCCTGCTGCTGTGGGTACTGGCAATTGTTTTTCATAGTGTAGAAACATCCTGACAGCATAAGCCTTCCGGTACTATAATGTAATGTAATGAGTACTTTATTACAATTTATGTAGTACGTATGTATGCGTATTTATTTATCATATTGTCGGTCGAACGATAAGCGAAGCTGAGCAACGCTGGGTGTGATCAGCACTTGGATGGGTGATCATGAAATAATGCTAGGCGCCGACGGCATGAAGATGATGCTCAATAAAAAATTGAAAGTATTTACAATGACGGTGGTTTGTATAATGAGTATGTTAATAATAAGAGCTATAAAAAAATGATCCTATAATCGCCGCGTGCGCAAGTCACTAATTAATGAAAAATACAATTATATAAACTTGTAAATACCAGTGAAGAAGGCTGTGCATTGAGAAATGCAACTAAATCTGAGAGAGAGAGAGAGAGAGAGAGAGAGAGAGAGAGAGAGAGAGAGAGAGAGAGAGAGAGAGAGAGAGAGAATGTCGCCATTACAAATTTTTGTTGTTGCTCGAAAAGTTTTTTTTTTTTTTTTTTTTTAGGGGGGCCACGAAATAAGGTTTCTTTTGGCTTTTATTTTTTTCTCGTTATACTTTTTTTTGTCACCTTGAGGTTGAAGAAAACCACGAAGCACATCATTAACATCGAGAGAGAGAGAGAGAGAGAGAGAGAGAGAGAGAGAGAGAGAGATGTCGCCATTATGTATTAAAGTGGAGAGAGAAAGCTTCGGAATAGTTTTGCGGAGGGGGAGACTCCTATTTTTTTTTCGGAAAAAGTTTTTTGGGCTCCAAATAAAGTTTATTTTGGCTTGGAAAATTTTTTTTTGTACACTATACGGTTGAGGATAGACACATTGCCTATCATTAGCATCGAGAGAGAGAGAGAGAGAGAGAGAGAGAGAGAGAGAGAGAGAGAGAGAGAGAGAGAGAGAGAGAGAGAGGTTTTTCCATAATGATACGAACTCGACAAGCAATTATTCCTAAGTAAAAAAAAAAAATTGCGGAAAACCCAGAGAGAGAAGCTACGAAAACCCCAACTAGAGAATCCACCTTGACTCTTCTGCTTCTCTCGTTCTTCTTCTTCATTACTATTTTAGGAAGCCGAGCTTTATCTTCCCAGGAAACGAAAGTAAGCGCCGAAACGTTCGCGAATTCCGAGAAAGGACCTCCCCAACTTAGGCTCTCGCAGTCTGCCAAGGATCTGTCACGTATTATTGTCGAGTATTTTTAATCATTCGCTTTCGTAATCTCAATGATGACAGCCAGTGCGCGTGTCTTTAAAGGATATAAACCTAACTAATAAACCTAAGACTACACAGAGTCTTTATATGTCCTTTGGAAACTTGATATACCAGCTACATGCCGATGAAGAGAAGATTGTAGGACGAAAGACAACACAAAGTCTTTATATGTCCTTTGTCCTTTGAAACTTGATATGCCAGCTAAATGCCGATGAAGAGAAGATTGTAAGACGAAAGACAACACAAAGTCTTTATATGTCCTTTGAAACTTGATATGCCAGCTAAATGCCGATGAAGAGAAGATTGTAAGACGAAAGACAACACAAAGTCTTTATATGTCATTTGGAAACTTGATATGCCAGCTACATGCCGATGAAGAGAAGATTGTAAGACGAAAGACAACACAAAGTCTTTATATGTCCTTTGGAAACTTGATATGCCAGCTAAATGCCGATGAAGAGAAGATTGTAAGACGAAAGACAACACAAAGTCTTTATATGTCCTTTGAAACTTGATACACCAGCTACATGCCGATGAAGAGAAGATTGAAGAGAAGACGAAAGACAACACAAAGTCTTTATATGTCCTTTGGAAACTTGATATACCAGCTACATGCCGACGAAGAGAAGATTGTAAGACGAAAGACAACACAAAGTCTTTATATGTCCTTTGGAAACTTGATATGCCAGCTACATGCCGATGAAGAGAAGATTGTAAGACGAAAGACAACACAAAGTCTTTATATGTCCTTTGGAAACTTGATATGCCAGCTACATGCCGATGAAGAGAAGATTGTAAGACGAAAGACAACACAAAGTCTTTATATGTCCTTTGGAAACTTGATATGCCAGCTAAATGCCGATGAAGAGAAGATTGTAAGACGAAAGACAACACAAAGTCTTTATATGTCCTTTGGAAACTTGATATGCCAGCTAAATGCCGATGAAGAGAAGATTGTAAGACGAAAGACAACACAAAGTCTTTATATGTCCTTTGGAAACTTGATACACCAGCTACATGCCGATGAAGAGAAGATTGTAAGACGAAAGACAACACAAAGTCTTTATATGTCCTTTGGAAACTTGATATGCCAGCTAAATGCCGATGAAGAAGATTGTAAGATTGAAAGACAACACAAAGTCTTTATATGTCCTTTTTGAAACTTGATATGCCAGCTAAATGCCGATGAAGAGAAGATTGTAAGACGAAAGACAACACAAAGTCTTTATATGTCCGATGAAGAGAAGATTTTTGGAAACTTGATATGCCAGCTAAATGCCGATGAAGAGAAGATTGTAAGACGAAAGACAACACAAAGTCTTTATATGTCCTTTGGAAACTTGATACACCAGCTACATGCCGATGAAGAGAAGATTGTAAGACGAAAGACAACACAAAGTCTTTATATGTCCTTTGGAAACTTGATATGCCAGCTAAATGCCGATGAAGAGAAGATTGTAAGACGAAAGACAACACAAAGTCTTTATATGTCCTTTGGAAACTTGATACACCAGCTACATGCCGATGAAGAGAAGATTGTAAGACGAAAGACAACACAAAGTCTTTATATGTCCTTTGGAAACTTGATATGCCAGCTAAATGCCGATGAAGAGAAGATTGTAAGACGAAAGACAACACAAAGTCTTTATATGTCCTTTGGAAACTTGATACACCAGCTACATGCCGATGAAGAGAAGATTGTAAGACGAAAGACAACACAAAGTCTTTATATGTCCTTTGGAAACTTGATACACCAGCTACATGCCGATGAAAGAGAAGATTGTAAGACGAAAGACAACACAAAGTCTTTATATGTCCTTTGGAAACTTGATACACCAGCTACATGCCGATGAAGAGAAGATTGTAAGACGAAAGACAACACAAAGTCTTTATATGTCCTTTGGAAACTTGATATGCCAGCTACATGCCGATGAAGAGAAGATTGTAAGACGAAAGACAACACAAAGTCTTTATATGTCCTTTGAAACTTGATACACCAGCTACATGCCGATGAAGAGAAGATTGTAAGACGAAAGACAACACAAAGTCTTTATATGTCCTTTGAAACTTGATACACCAGCTACATGCCGATGAAGAGAAGATTGTAAGACGAAAGACAACACAAAGTCTTTATATGTCCTTTGGAAACTTGATATGCCAGCTAAATGCCGATGAAGAGAAGATTGTAAGACGAAAGACAACACAAAGTCTTTATATGTCCTTTGGAAACTTGATACACCAGCTACATGCCGATGAAGAGAAGATTGTAAGACGAAAGACAACACAAAGTCTTTATATGTCCTTTGGAAACTTGATACACCAGCTACATGCCGATGAAGAGAAGATTGTAAGACGAAAGACAACACAAAGTCTTTATATGTCCTTTGGAAACTTGATATGCCAGCTAAATGCCGATGAAGAGAAGATTGTAAGACGAAAGACAACACAAAGTCTTTATATGTCCTTTGGAAACTTGATATGCCAGCTAAATGCCGATGAAGAGAAGATTGTAAGACGAAAGACAACACAAAGTCTTTATATGTCCTTTGGAAACTTGATATGCCAGCTAAATGCCGATGAAGAGAAGATTGTAAGACGAAAGACAACACAAAGTCTTTATATGTCCTTTTGAAACTTGATACACCAGCTACATGCCGATGAAGAGAAGATTGTAAGACGAAAGACAACACAAAGTCTTTATATGTCCTTTGGAAACTTGATACACCAGCTACATGCCGATGAAGAGAAGATTGTAAGACGAAAGACTACACAAAGTCTTTATATGTCCTTTGGAAACTTGATACACCAGCTACATGCCGATGAAGAGAAGATTGTAAGACGAAAGACAACACAAAGTCTTTATATGTCCTTTGGAAACTTGATACACCAGCTACATGCCGATGAAGAGAAGATTGTAAGACGAAAGACAACACAAAGTCTTTATATGTCCTTTGGAAACTTGATATGCCAGCTAAATGCCGATGAAAGAAGATTGTAAGACGAAAGACAACACAAAGTCTTTATATGTCCTTTGAAACTTGATACACCAGCTACATGCCGATGAAGAGAAGATTGTAAGACGAAAGACAACACAAAGTCTTTATATGTCCTTTGGAAACTTGATACACCAGCTACATGCCGATGAAGAGAAGATTGTAAGACGAAAGACTACACAAAGTCTTTATATGTCCCTTTGGAAACTTGATACACCAGCTACATGCCGATGAAGAGAAGATTGTAAGACGAAAGACAACACAAAGTCTTTATATGTCCTTTGGAAACTTGATACACCAGCTACATGCCGATGAAGAGAAGATTGTAAGACGAAAGACAACACAAAGTCTTTATATGTCCTTTGGAAACTTGATATGCCAGCTAAATGCCGATGAAGAGAAGATTGTAAGACGAAAGACAACACAAAGTCTTTATATGTCCTTTGGAAACTTGATACACCAGCTACATGCCGATGAAGAGAAGATTGTAAGACGAAAGACAACACAAAGTCTTTATATGTCCTTTGGAAACTTGATACACCAGCTACATGCCGATGAAAGAAGATTGTAAGACGAAAGACAACACAAAGTCTTTATATGTCCTTTGGAAACTTGATACACCAGCTACATGCCGATGAAGAGAAGATTGTAAGACGAAAGACAACACAAAGTCTTTATATGTCCTTTGGAAACTTGATATGCCAGCTACATGCCGATGAAGAGAAGATTGTAAGACGAAAGACAACACAAAGTCTTTATATGTCCTTTGAAACTTGATATGCCAGCTAAATGCCGATGAGAGAAGATTGTAAGACGAAAGACAACACAAAGTCTTTATATGTCCTTTGAAACTTGATATGCCAGCTAAATGCCGATGAAGAGAAGATTGTAAGACGAAAGACAACACAAAGTCTTTATATGTCCTTTGGAAACTTGATATGCCAGCTACATGCCGATGAAGAGAAGATTGTAAGACGAAAGACAACACAAAGTCTTTATATGTCCTTTGGAAACTTGATATACCAGCTACATGCCGATGAAGAGAAGATTGTAAGACGAAAGACAACACAAAGTCTTTATATGTCCTTTGGAAACTTGATATACCAGCTACATGCCGATGAAGAGAAGATTGTAAGACGAAAGACAACACAAAGTCTTTATATGTCCTTTGAAACTTGATATGCCAGCTAAATGCCGATGAAGAGAAGATTGTAAGACGAAAGACAACACAAAGTCTTTATATGTCCTTTGGAAACTTGATACACCAGCTACATGCCGATGAAAGAAGATTGTAAGACGAAAGACAACACAAAGTCTTTATATGTCCTTTGAAACTTGATACACCAGCTACATGCCGATGAAGAGAAGATTGTAAGACGAAAGACAACACAAAGTCTTTATATGTCCTTTGGAAACTTGATATGCCAGCTACATGCCGATGAAGAGAAGATTGTAAGACGAAAGACAACACAAAGTCTTTATATGTCCTTTGAAACTTGATACACCAGCTACATGCCGATGAAGAGAAGATTGTAAGACGAAAGACAACACAAAGTCTTTATATGTCCTTTGAAACTTGATACACCAGCTACATGCCGATGAAGAGAAGATTGTAAGAGAAAGACTACACAAAGTCTTTATATGTCCTTTGAAACTTGATACACCAGCTACATGCCGATGAAAGAAGATTGTAAGACGAAAGACAACACAAAGTCTTTATATGTCCTTTGAAACTTGATACACCAGCTACATGCCGATGAAGAGAAGATTGTAAGACGAAAGACAACACAAAGTCTTTATATGTCCTTTGAAACTTGATATGCCAGCTAAATGCCGATGAAGAGAAGATTGTAAGACGAAAGACAACACAAAGTCTTTATATGTCCTTTGAAACTTGATACACCAGCTACATGCCGATGAAGAGAAGATTGTAAGACGAAAGACAACACAAAGTCTTTATATGTCCTTTGGAAACTTGATACACCAGCTACATGCCGATGAAGAGAAGATTGTAAGACGAAAGACAACACAAAGTCTTTATATGTCCTTTGGAAACTTGATATGCCAGCTACATGCCGATGAAGAGAAGATTGTAAGACGAAAGACAACACAAAGTCTTTATATGTCCTTTGGAAACTTGATACACCAGCTACATGCCGATGAAGAGAAGATTGTAAGACGAAAGACAACACAAAGTCTTTATATGTCCTTTGGAAACTTGATACACCAGCTACATGCCGATGAAGAGAAGATTGTAAGACGAAAGACAACACAAAGTCTTTATATGTCCTTTGGAAACTTGATATGCCAGCTAAATGCCGATGAAGAGAAGATTGTAAGACGAAAGACAACACAAAGTCTTTATATGTCCTTTGGAAACTTGATACACCAGCTACATGCCGATGAAGAGAAGATTGTAAGACGAAAGACAACACAAAGTCTTTATATGTCCTTTGAAACTTGATACACCAGCTACATGCCGATGAAGAGAAGATTGTAAGACGAAAGACTACACAAAGTCTTTATATGTCCTTTGGAAACTTGATACACCAGCTACATGCCGATGAAGAGAAGATTGTAAGACGAAAGACAACACAAAAGTCTTTATATGTCCTTTGGAAACTTGATACACCAGCTACATGCCGATGAAGAGAAGATTGTAAGACGAAAGACAACACAAAGTCTTTATATGTCCTTTGGAAACTTGATACACCAGCTACATGCCGATGAAGAGAAGATTGTAAGACGAAAGACAACACAAAGTCTTTATATGTCCTTTTGAAACTTGATACACCAGCTACATGCCGATGAAGAGAAGATTGTAAGACGAAAGACAACACAAAGTCTTTATATGTCCTTTGGAAACTTGATACACCAGCTACATGCCGATGAAGAGAAGATTGTAAGACGAAAGACAACACAAAGTCTTTATATGTCCTTTGAAACTTGATACACCAGCTACATGCCGATGAAGAGAAGATTGTAAGACGAAAGACAACACAAAGTCTTTATATGTCCTTTGGAAACTTGATACACCAGCTACATGCCGATGAAGAGAAGATTGTAAGACGAAAGACAACACAAAGTCTTTATATGTCCTTTGAAACTTGATACACCAGCTACATGCCGATGAAGAGAAGATTGTAAGACGAAAGACAACACAAAGTCTTTATATGTCCTTTTGAAACTTGATACACCAGCTACATGCCGATGAAGAGAAGATTGTAAGACGAAAGACAACACAAAGTCTTTATATGTCCTTTGGAAACTTGATATGCCAGCTAAATGCCGATGAAGAGAAGATTGTAAGACGAAAGACAACACAAAGTCTTTATATGTCCTTTGGAAACTTGATACACCAGCTACATGCCGATGAAGAGAAGATTGTAAGACGAAAGACAACACAAAGTCTTTATATGTCCTTTGGAAACTTGATACACCAGCTACATGCCGATGAAGAGAAGATTGTAAGACGAAAGACTACACAAAGTCTTTATATGTCCTTTTGAAACTTGATACACCAGCTACATGCCGATGAAGAGAAGATTGTAAGACGAAAGACAACACAAAGTCTTTATATGTCCTTTGGAAACTTGATACACCAGCTACATGCCGATGAAGAGAAGATTGTAAGACGAAAGACAACACAAAGTCTTTATATGTCCTTTGGAAACTTGATATGCCAGCTAAATGCCGATGAAGAGAAGATTGTAAGACGAAAGACAACACAAAGTCTTTATATGTCCTTTGGAAACTTGATATGCCAGCTAAATGCCGATGAAGAGAAGATTGTAAGACGAAAGACAACACAAAGTCTTTATATGTCCTTTGGAAACTTGATATACCAGCTAAATGCCGATGAAGAGAAGATTGTAAGACGAAAGACAACACAAAGTCTTTATATGTCCTTTGAAACTTGATACACCAGCTACATGCCGATGAAGATGAAAGATTGTAAGACGAAAGACAACACAAAGTCTTTATCTGTCCTTAAGAAACTTGATACACCAGCTACATGCCGATGAAGAGAAGATTGTAAGACGAATGCGTAAAGACTCTGTGCAAATTCAATGCCGCGGAAGCATTTTCTCCGAGACATAACCGAGTACCAAGACCTTTCCCCGAAAAAAGCGGGACGCCATATCTTAAAAACTAACTATAGAATTTTCTTGAAAATAATCTCATTATGTTTTTCTTGCCCGAATGGTTATTCAACTACCAATCTAAACTAATCTAACCAGCCTATCCTAGGGGCATGGCAGAAAAAAAAAACCGGGGCTGGTGGAATACTAGCATACACCAGGGCTGGTACAATACCAGCATACGTCTCAGGAATTTGAGCCGCTGAAACGGCTATAGCTGCTGCCCTCAGAGAAGGTCTCCTCACTAAGTAACATTATAATCATTATGACTGTAAGCAGCTTTCTTGTACTGAGAGTATGATACTGAGCAGACAACGAACACGCACTGCATTGCGAATTCTATGGTGTTATTATTTTTTACGTATGGTTTCGTGAAAAATGTGCTTTATCAACAATTAACAAGTAATATCTGCACATTTTTATCATATGTTAACTATGCACACGTACTTCGGTGTATTATACTGTATTGCCAATTAGTTTATTGTGAGCATCATACTCTATTACCTATTAAAATGTACTGCATTACGAGTATTACACTGTATTACCAACTGACACATACTGAATCATGAGCACTATACTGTACTACAGTTTAACAAGTACAGTAGTACGAGTATTATACTGTAATATGATTGTTATACTGTACTACCAATTAACACGTGGTGTGTTATGAATATCATAGTGTATTACCAATTAACAACCACTGACCCACGAGTATTAAAATGTACTACCATTTAAAACCTACTGTATACTTATAAACGACCTACTGTATTATTAGTATCATACTGTATTACCAATTATCACTTACTTCATATTACGAGTAGTATAATGTATTATAAATCAACACCTAATGAATCATGAGTATAACACTGTATCACCAATTACCACACACTGAATCATGAGTATAATAATGTACTACCATTTGACACGTCCTGTGTTAACTTTTATAATTTTATTCACAAAGCACCGCTGTCATTGCATGAAGATTTTAATTCAAAACAAACAAACAAACAAATCATTAATAACGTTATCCATCCACATACCAAATGTCACGACCCCTAAAAATGTGTCGCATCAACCTAACGTCTCGTTTACGTAGGCATGAGACGCGATGACGTCATCGGAGGGAATGACGCCCATTGGTCGAAAGGAAGTCGCCATGAGACCCTTTGCTCATACTGTATTTATTCTTATGTTCTGACGTCAATTTATTATTCAACTATAATAATTTGGGATGTTTATACAGAGGAATGTTTACTGGAGATGAATTTACGCAGATATGTGCAGAGAGGGGGGAAAGAATTTGGAGACATTTGGGATTAATGCAATGTATGTGTTGTGTGTGTGTATCTATATGTATATGTATATGTATATATATGTATATATATAATATAGATATATAGGTATATATATATAACATATATATATATACTGTATATAATTATATATATAATATATAATACATATAAACATATATATATATGTATATATATTATATATAAACATGCATATATGTATGTATATATATATTATATATATACATATATATATACATATATATATATGTTAGTTATGAGTTAAAGTCCTTCTGATCCTCTGTAGGCTCATAATATATGTTCCCGTTTAAGCGCTGAATGACCTCATAGGTCCCAGTGCTTGGCCTTTGGCCTAAATTCTACATTCAGTTCAATTCATACGCGAAAAGTTTAATTCCAAAATTCCTTTGATGTTTCAATGTCACTTAAGCTTTATTAAACAACTTAATGAATGAATAAGTTTTTTTGAGGGAATAACTTTATACTCAAATGCGGCTGTTCTCATTTAACTCATTCCTATATATAATGAAATGTAAAGTGGTTCTCTGTATTTTTTCTGTGTGTAACAACGACAGTCTATAGGGCATGAATACTTTATATTTGCCGTCGACCAGCCCGGGGTCAGACTTTACCTAGTCACTGGCCCCTTCGTAAATATGCAAACGGTACATAACGTCCTCTAACCGGGACTTGCTCTCTCGAGCCTCTCTTACAGTGCCGTCATTTTACATGGTATGGTACAGTTATTGTGCTATCACAAAAAGTATATATGAAAAAAAAAAGCACACCAATAATACTGCTTTAAATACAGGTAATGTTTTGTCTCTCAGTGTCCCCAAACATCAACTGCCGTCTCATAATGCACTTCATTTTCACCAACTTATTTTCAAGGGTAACTTGCAAACTTCTAAACATTCACAGGTCAATGAATGGCTTTTTCTTTGTTTGAATACAGCTCATACATAACAAGAAGTGAATTTAAAAAAACTTGTTGAACTACAAACAAAATAAATGCTCAAAGTGGTAATCAAATTACTTGATGCTCCTATGCATACCTTCAGAATTAACCCTTGCAAATCTTAGAATATGAATCAATCTTTGGTAAAATTTCACACAATACATAGGTAGACGCCAACATCAACTAAAAAACAATCAACCATTTCCAGTCAATAAAAGGAAAAAGATCAAGGTATGAGGGAGAAGGCCTCACTGGACTCTATTCTACACTTTATAAAGAAATAGCTGAGCTTAAAGAGCAGACAGTCAAGAGTTGAACTGGTGTCTTTCACCAGGAGCTTACCTCCACAGCTGACTTAATTGCAGACTCAGTGATTCCAAAAGTGGGATCAGTCCTGCGCCTTGACCTCCTGGCAGAAGGCGGACGTGGTGCAGTGCCCTTTTCGTGGTTTCGGGCCAAGGCAAATTCATGTAGCGACGCACGCTTCTGTTGCCTGCTCATTGTCTCTTCTACTGCTACTGCTGCAGGCAGGGAAACCTGTGAGGCTTTCTTACCCCGAACTGGTGGTGATGGAAGGCTGTTGTTAGAAGTGAATCCATACGATATAGACGCTGCTTTACCACTATAAAATTGCTCTTCATATTTGTTTGCCCTAGCTGGGGGCTGCTGCATCATCTGGGCAGTGGACACTGGGACACTGGACAGTGACTGAAGTTTTTTTTTAACTGTTTCTATTGTCTCTTCAGGTGGCACTACAGTGGGTAAGGACTGTAAAGATCGTTGCTTCTTTGTGCGTGGACTAGGGATTGGAGCACGTTTATTTATCCATTCAGGAACAGGATGTGTATCCTGAGGCTTAGATACAGTTGTTGGAGATGGAGAGACAGGTGTTGGTGCAGTTACAGTTACAGGTTTAGAAATAGGTGCTGCAGTAAGAGATTGCTCACTTGGGGTCCTCTGACCTTTCTTACCTCTAGGACTTGGGCGGGGAAGTGCATCTTTAGTTTCACTTATTTCCCAGTAAATAGGCTCAGACTCATAGTAGTTGTTCCCTGGACCTGCATAACCTGAGTCAGAAGAATTCCTCTGTGTTTCACCCTTGTGTGTTGCAGCACTTGACCCTTTCTCCTGAGATAAGGTAGTTGCTATTTTATTTTCAGACACTATGGCATTACTTGTGACACCTGCATTACTATTTAGAGTTATACAGCTAACTTGACTTGGTGGCACTTCTTTGTTGGGGGTTGTGTTCAATGGTGCAGTGGGAGTTGTTGGTGTTGAAGAGCCTGTCGAATATCCATACCTGCCTTTCTTTGTTCTGGGACTTGGTTTGGGAGGTTCTTGGCTTTCTTGCTGAAGGTGTGCTGGTAAACTTAACTTTGTTACTTCTGTGGGGACTGGTTCTTTCAGTGCTGGTGATGGAACGCACAGTGGTGAATGGCCCTCAACTTCATATATTTTCACTGGAGGCTTTTCTGGAGCTGGTATACTTTTGGATGTAGATTTTCCAGATGCATTCATAACACAATTGGTTTCTTGACTCTGAATACTACTTTTCAATGTGCTTTCACTGCTACTGCCTGCATTGCTTGCTGACTTATCACTAGACACAGAAGGTGTTTCATCTTTACCAGGCACAGATTTTGCTGACTCTGTATTGCGTGGGGGTTCATGGAACACTGAAATTTCTTTTAGTGGCTGCACAATATCTACTTTTTCTGAAACTGCTGGCCTCTCTGGTTCTTTTGCAGGTAAAGGGGCATCATCAGTGGCACTTAAAAAGCTGTAATAATGTGTTGATGTATCATCATTTTCCATTCTTTTGACAGCAAGTAGTGCATCTTTTCGTATTAGCAAACCATCTTCCTCAACAAATGGATTGCCAACGCCTGGGGATGATTCGTGCGATATTGACTTCTGCTCATCAGAATCAATTGGCGAGATGTACTCCAAACTCTCAGAGGATCCTCTTCCTGCTTCATCTATAGATTTCATAGAGTCAGACAATGGGATTTCAGGTGTGACAGTCTTGTCACCAACATTTCTACCGTTCTTTGATTCATCCTGCACTGATGATGTACTTTGATTAACTAACAAACCTGTTTTGTTTGTTATAGCAGCTGGAGAAGGAGTATCTTTTGCATCAGAATTCTCTTTACCAGACATTTTTGGTGAACTTTTCAAGTCTTCATATCCAGTACTCTTATCAGAAGAATCATCACTTGTTTTAGATTTTGATGAACCCTTAAACAGGTAATCTTTGTTAAATGGACTCAACCTGCTTCTTCTTTTCTGTTTTTCAGAAGACTTCTCTTCTAACTGTTCTTTTCTTGGTTTAGTGTCCGTCTGCTGTGAAAAAATAGAACCAGCTAAATTCTTAATGGATTTTGGAATACTTGATGCTGATATTTTCTTCTTCTTACGATCAGGCTTTTGGAGGTCAGAGGGAACATCAATTTCACTAGCAGTTGTATTTAAATCCTTGGTACTGTCATCCCTCTCAGTAGCCTCTGCATTATCAGATGAAGTAACATCATTAATATCGTCCTTTGTTGTGTTTATAATCACCTCATTTTCATATAATTCAGGTTCTTGATTCTGAATTTCTCTAATGTCTGGTCTTTTGTTAACTTCCTCTGATAAAGTACTTTCTCCAGCAGTATTCTCTGTATTTTCTGTACTTGGACTTGAGTAACGATAATCATCAGAGATACTTGTATTTAATGTTTCCTCTTCCTTAGGAGCTTCTACTTCATCATTCTCAATATCAGGAGCATCGATGATAATATCCGGAACTATGGCTTTAGCACTTTCATTCTTAGGTGTAAGAGTTTTGTCTGCTGAACTGGGTAACTTCAATTTGACCTTCTCTGACTCAGCTACACCCCTGTTTAATTCTAGTGCTGGTTCAAGATCTACTGATGCACAGTTAATGCCATCTTCTGATCCATCATATGAATCTTCCTGCCCTGAAGAAGAATTAGTAAGAGCAAAAGGAGTTGATGCAATATAAATATCTGTGTCCTTATAAGAGGGTCTCTGTGAATCAATTATTGTTTTATTTGATAACTTGCCTCGGACTTGGAAGACTCTCTTCAGACTCTCCCTTCGTGCAGCATCATCTTTTTCTGGGTCACCTTTTTGCTCAACTTTGGAGTTGTAAGTTCGTAGGTACTCTTCATATGCTGCGTCATCATCAACAGGAGCGTTTAATTTGATCTCGTTGCGCGTAGCCCACTTTCCTGGTGGTTCGTCAAGGCTGTCTAATCGTATTTCTGATTTACTTTTTGGGAGGTCTGATGGGTTCTTTGAGTTCTGTAACTTTATCCATTTCTCCACACGCTGCTCTGTATCTTTGTCTAGGCTCTGAACCCAAGCTCGAGCCTTGTGTGATCCTTTGAATCCTTCTGCAGTTTCTGCAACAGGAACTTCTACAGCCTTCTTCTCTTCTGCTGCTGGCAAATTCTTCTCTGGTGACCTTTCTTTTTTATTACCTTTCAAAATTACCTCTGAGCTTTTATTCGCGATATCTTTTGGTGTCACCTTTTGAAGCTGGTCACCCTGTTGCTTACTTCCAATGTCAGTGGCTTCGTAATAGGTGCTGTCAGGACATTCATCGTAGTCGACACCAACTTTACTCAGGTCATCGCGAGACCTGGTCAGGGTCCCTTTGCAGTCAAACCACTGATCGCTGTAGTCGGCGGCACTGGCAAGCGTCCCGCGGATGAACCTGTCGTCCTCCCCTTCGTCAGAATCTATGTATTCTATATCGTCGTTAGGTGCAAGAAGTCCCGGATTAGGAGAAGGGGGTTGAGGATCTGTTGTTCCAGAGTGATCGTGAACGGTTAGAACAATCGTGGGATGCGTTTCCCCAGAGGCTCTTTGGGGTTCGTGGATAACTCGTCCACCTCCTACCTTGTCGGCTCCATCTTCTGTTTCCCCAGAGGATAGTTTCCCATCTTGTGTGCTCTCTACCTTCAGCAGAGCTAACTTTACATCTTCTGCAGCCGCTTCCTCGTCTTTAGGATTTACCCTGGAAGAGAGACAAAATTAAGATAATTAAGTATTTTATTTAAATAAAGAAGCTTATGTGCTAGAAGATAATGTATGTGTGTGTATCTTAATTTACAAGAAACATCATACATTTCAGATCTGTACAGAATAATTTTCTAAATATTTAAAGCTGTCTTACATATTTACTAAACGATAATCCAAAACTGACAATAAGTCTACTAAATACCTCTACTGTTAGTATAGTGCCTACACTCTGAGGTACATCTTCCAAGAATTAATGGTAAAAAGAATAATAATTGACACTTTGATCAGAAACCTCCACACCCCATTTTCTTTGAAAATGCGCAATAACTCTTGGGTGTGTTGCTATGAGCTCAGTAGCTCATGTCGACTATATATCAAAACTTGAAGAAGAAGAAGAAGAAGAAGAAGAAGAAGAAGAAGAAGAAGAAGAAGAAGAAGAAGAAGAAGAAGAAGAAGAAGAAGAAGAAGAAGAAGAAATGGGGGAGGAGGGGGGTCAACAGAAAACGGGACTAGAGAAGTTAGCTTAATGAAGAAAACTCACAAAAAAAAAAAACAGAATACCTCCTACGGAATGACTGTGAAATATGACAACTCGATAAAAGTAGGGGACAAAGCTTCGGAAAAGGGGCACAAACTATGAAACAGTGGTGGTTGAAACATCATTTGTAAACACCAAGACCGGAAGCTACACCAAAGAGAAGGAACTGAGGGGTATGTCTGAGTAACCACAGTGTAAATTCCCGCTGGGAACTAAAATCCCCGCTGGGAACTAATAGCAATATTAGGAATGTGGCCTGACTGAGGCAGGATAGAACACAAGGATGGTTGACTGTTCCCTAACATAACCAAATCAAATTAAAAAGAAAGTTTGCAAATGAGACTGTGGAAGGCCAACTCCATTGGATACTGCAGGACCAAAAGTGTGAAAATTTTATGCAATAAGTATGAAATAGACATAGAACAGCTGAAGGATTATGAACATATGAACCTGAAAAGAGAAATTACAGAGAAAATTACAAAGGATATTGACCAAACACAAGAGGTAAAGGGAAATTAAACGAAAAACCAGAGAGTGATAGAAGGAAGTGGTGGGGGTCAGTATCTTAATCAACGGGGAAAAACATTGCAGTTTAAATAATGGAAGACACAATAAACAAGCAAAGTGTGAAAGAAAATTTCAAAGGAAACTAAACTGATGACCTATTTTGCATATAAGAACCTAGAGCTGTTAAAAGAGGCGTAATAGAAAAAAATAGTTATAAACGAGAAGCACTGAAAACCGAATTTTGGCCGCATGAGGAGTATGATAGCCTAAATAAGATGCATACTATTTTGAAAAAAAAATGAAAAATAGGTTGGGACATATAGAAAGATACACATAGAAAATACAGAATAAATGCCTAATAACTATAACTGCTCTGCATTTATCCCAAAAGGACAGTTGCCAACAGATGATTAAGTGGGGTGAAATGTTACGAATGAGGAACCAGGCCTAGGGAACCATGACGACGAAACCAATAATTAATAACTAACAGGCAACAACAGCAGCATTTTCTATAATAATAATAATAATAATAATAATAATAATAATAATAATAATAATAATAATAATAATTTTTATCATCATCATCACCTTCATCATCATACGGCATCTTTAATATGTGTATTCTCCAAAATAACTAAAAAAAAATATTCCATGAATATGACACGTATTAATTTTTATGTATGATAGCATTTCATATTCTTATCAAAATCCAGTGATAATTGTTGGGAAAACGGTTTGTTCATCATTTTTATACATAAACTAATGTTCAAGCGCATAAAAAGGAAATTTTTAAATTTTTGCTCCAAGTTGAGGGCAAATAACGTTTTATTATAGTTTACCATCTTATGACGTACAATTTTCATTTTCTCACAGCACCGACATTCATAGAAAATGTAACTTTAGCGATGACTGAAACTTATATTCACTCGACATTCCGAAACACAAATACCAAACTTAAATTTAAAATAATTCAAAATGAATCATAATAAAAACCACAAAAGTAATAATGTGGTTTATATAGCCAGTCAACACATACGTTAAGCGCTCCGCAATCCCTGGTAGAACTGACATTATGTCTGACAGACATTTTTCAATGAAGAAATATATTTGAAGAAATATGGTCAAAACTTATATTTTCCGGCCAGTATTCTTCATAGTTAATTATTTATTTGCTGCAACACAGTGCATCTTGTTACAAACAACATCTACAGTCTACTGGTCTTGTATTCAGCTCTCTTATGTCAATAAGATGCTACTAAATCGTGTAAGTTACATTTAGTTGTAAATAACAAAATGGAATATTTTCTAACGGGCAAGAGAAACCCTTGTTTATATTTGTTGCTTTGATCATAAAAATAAAAATACCAGAATAAGAACATCAGTGTAAAATAATAAAAACTCGTTTTCGTTATGGTGTGGAAAGAAAAACGAATTTTAATTTTAAAAATGAACGTTATTTTATTTAACTTTAACGTGCAAAAATACGTAAATAAAAAAATAAGAAAATATCCACAAGTGTATTGTTTCATGAAAGATATATGAATGAACTATATATATATATATATATATATATATATATATATATATATATATATATATATATATATATATATAATATATACTGTCAATATTTACAACCAGTGTCATTTTTTCTATATATATATATATATATATATATATATATATATATATATATATATAACACACCACTACCCATATCTTCATCAAACATTGCCATATAGTGACACTTTTTAATTTTCTCTCTACATATGAAGAGATCTCACTCTCAGTCCAACATAGAGAAAACGAACAGTTTAAGTATTCAACTAAATTCATCTATCATTTATTCAAGTCTACTTCTTTTCCTTCCTTCGTTATTTCTCTATATTTTTACTAAAAGATTCAACCTCAACGTCAGTAGTTCCTATAAGTTTATGCCAGCCTTGAGAGAGAGAGAGAGAGAGAGAGAGAGAGAGAGAGAGAGAGAGAGAGAGAGAGAAAAAACTATCTCTTCCTTTCTTACCTACGTAAATAAATGGGTCTACCTTAGCGTGCGTTCAATGGATAAAAAAAGCGAGCAAAAAACCGACTGGGGTAGAAAACCATACATGTCATCTAGACGTGTTCTTTCACTCGTAGATTTCACAGAAATTTGTCTTAGCTGTACGTTACTCTCTCTCTCTCTCTCTCTCTCTCTCTCTAGGCGTTGCTAGGGATCCTCTCTGCCAAACTCCTCCCACAAGTAAATAATGAAACAAAATACAAAAACGGAGATATACAAAGTAAATAATAAAATAATATGCAAAAATATAGATATATTAAGCGAAAAATATGTTAAAAGAGAAAGCGAAATCAAATTAAAGGTCACATATACAGCGTACCGGCTACGGAGAGAGAGAGAGAGAGAGAGAGAGAGAGAGAGAGAGAGAGAGAGAGAGAGAGAGAGGAGAGAATTAGGTGACGCCCATACACTTCCGCTCCCCCTATTTCTCTTTTTCTTTCTCTCTCTCAGTTTCACACTCCCGGATGGGATGATTGTATGCACGTGCGCGTATGTGTATTTACTGAATACATTATAACACATGCGCACAGGTCTGTATGTATGTATGTATGTATGTATGTATGTATGCATGTTTATATATATATATATATATATATATATATATATATATATATATATATATATATATATATATATATATATATATATATATATATATATATATATCTGTATATATGAGGCTATCAGTCGAGAAACATGCCAAGCGCCATCCTGGGTCAAAGTTTTTTTAATTTAATTTATCATATTTTTAAATGGCGCTTGGCATGTTTCTCGACTGAAAAGCTCATATATACACATGTTAATATAATAATATATACTGTAGGCAGATGAATATTCTAAATTAACTGACAAAAAGCCATGCTTCTAGAGTTGAAATAATTGCCTGAAATTTTCAATGTCTCTTTTCTGTAACTTTCGCCTTTTCAGAAAAAAAGCAGAAAAATTCTCAAGTCATAAAGTTAACACAACCAAATGTCTGATCTTGAAGGACGAAGCAGCATCTTTTAATACTTAAAGAATTAAACAGAAAAAAATCTTTCTAACATATCTCCTACTTATTTAAATTTTTCAAATATAATTCTGTCACGGAATTATACTGTGTTTAGCATACCAAATACCCGAAAAATCTCGAAATCACAGCCTAGGAGTAATTAGCACTAATACTTCCTGTGGTCAAAATACTCGGGAAGAATTACTGATAGGCCTATTTGGAAGAACTTCCATTGTATGAGGCCCGAGTTACCAAAAATGGCTTTTAATACTTTCTTTTTTTTCCATCTTTTTTTGGATAATATTATAAGGAATTCTACAGGTAGATACAGCTTTATCTTCGAGGCCTCCTTAGTGTTAAATAAATCCTGGCAATAACCTAATTTAAAAGGCCATTTTAGCGTAACCAACATCATTAATATTATCTGTTAAGCGCACGCATTCCATTCACTCTTTCATAGAGCCAGTAGCTTCGTATTTCAAAGAAGAGAAACCTATTTGAAAAAATGAATACACAGATGTCTAGCGTTTGAGAAATTGAAAAAAAAATTACGTGCACAAAAAATAGCATTAGAGAAATGCACAGTTACATAAAATAGTAACTAGCATTTGAGAATTGTAAAAAAATTCAAAAACAAAAAATAACATTAGAAAAATATACAATTACATACAATAATAACTGACATTTGAGAAATTAAAAAAAATATATATAAACAAAAATACCATTAGAAAAATACGCAGTTACAATCAATAATAAATAGCATTTTTTGAATTTGAAAAAATATATAAACAAAAAATAACAGAGAAATACACAGTTACGTACAACAATAACTAGCATTAGAGAATTTGAAAAAATAAATAAAAATAGCATTAGAGAAAGCGAACTGAGATTACTACACACACTGAAACATTATTTGCGAGTTTTCAAGACCACGAAATTATAGTTACGTTATCTTACGAATTACTGAGACAAATTATATATCGTTCTGTGTTGTGAGCACTCAGATAGATAACATACTATTCGCAAGCAGGCACAACTCACTGTAATGAGAGGTTGAACACTCATAACATAATAACGGTGTTTAATACTTCAACATAATTATGCATATGAATTATGAATCATAAACATTTAACTTTAAATACGGCAAAATATGATAGGATCCTATAATATCTGAGGCTCGAATTGCCCACCATTCCACAGTAACTGAAACAAAAATTGCATAGCATTCCACGATAATCATGGCAAAAATTTACAATTTTTGTGTAATTAGGGCCAAAATTATACAGAGCATCCTTTAATAATTGAGACATCCTTAGAAGCCATAGGAACCAGTGTTTAGAATCGTAATAATCTAATGACTTGAAATGATGCCTATACAAAAACACCCCAAATTGTACTTTTTTTCTGTTTTTATAAAAATAAATTCCAGAAACAAAAGCACTCCACTGATGTATCATCAAATTATTATTATTATTATTATTATTATTATTATTATTATTATTATTATTATTATTATTATTATTATTATTATTATTCAGAAGATGAAACCTATTCATATGGAATAAGCCCATAGGAACCACTGACTTAAATTTCAAGCTTTCCAAGAACATGGTGTTCATTAGAAAGAAGTAACAGAAGGTAATGGGAAATACAGAAAAAAGAGATCACTTATTTAAAAGGAAAAAATTAATAAAAATAAATAAATAGACAAATAAAAATGCAAGTAAATGATTAAAATGCAACTTTTCAAAAAACAAATAACTAACGCCTCTCTCTCTCTCTCGCCATAGTTCTTACAACTATGGTAAACCACTGCCGTATCTCTCTCTCTCCCTCTCTCTCTCTCTCTCTCCATAGTTCTTACAGCCAAATAAAACCCCTTCTCTCTCTCTCTCTCTCTCTCTCTCTCTCTCTCTCTCTCTCTCTCTCCCTGCCCCTTGAAGTCGCATGACCGGGCCATGTGGACACTGCATGCCGCACTCATGTTGGCAATCATGTTATTTCGGACTGCTAAAGTCATCTTCATTTGCGGAGCGTGAGAAACGGAAGTCCTTCTTTCATGTGAAAAGATGTCATAATCTGGACGATGCTCGTGACTGCGAGGATGATGCAATGAGAGAGAGAGAGAGAGAGAGAGAGAGAGAGAGATAATGCAGGGGTTTACTATATTTGTAAGAAATTTGGCCAGAGAGAGAGAGAGAGAGAGAGAGAGAGAGAGAGAGAGAGAGAGAGGCAGGGGTTTTATATATTTGTAAGAAATATGGCCAGAGAGAGACAGAGAGAGAGAGAGAGAGAGAGAGAGAGAGAGAGAAGGGGGAAAGGGTTTAAGCTATTTGTAAGAACTGGCCAGAAAGGAAAAGGAAGGAAGGAAGGAAGGAAGAGAGAGAGAGAGAGAGAGAGAGAGAGAGAGAGAGAGAGAGAGAGAGAGAGAAAGGGCCTATTTTGATAACGTCGGAAGGAAGAGAGAGAGAGAGAGAAAAAAAGAGAGCCATAGAGAATGGCAAAAAGAAACAGGTCGTCGTAAGGAAAAAAGGAGCTATGAGAATGGCAAAAAGGAAAGACTTAGTACGGTTGTTTGAGAAAGAGAAAACGGGTCCGGCGAGAGAGAGAGAGAGAGAGAGAGAGAGAGAGAGAGAGAGAGAGAGAACCAGAACAACAGCATCCCAAAACAAACGCGATCTGTGCAAGGACTTCCATTATGGTGTCATAACTTCAAGATAAAAACGTGAATGATCAAACGTAACACGTTGCCCAAACGTCGAGCACGACACGGAAGAAGAAGAAGAAGAAGAAGAAGAAGAAGAAGAAGAAGAAGAAGAAGAAGAACAAGAAGAAGAACAAGAACAAGAAGAAAAAGAAGAAGAAGAAGAACTTCAAATAATCCTTCCGGGGCAGATAAACATATCGCTGCCACCGCCGTAAACAATCGTAGAAGATTATAAAGGGGTGGGAAAAAAATTGTTTTTAATGCGTTTGGAAGAGTGCCTTCGTTCTGATTATTTTTACAACGGATATTCCTGGCCATTTTATTTTATTGCTGTCTTGATTGCTTCGGAGGAGGAGAAAGTTCTTTCTTTTTAAGATCCTTCTGTTAACTAAAATTTTGTTTACGGACCCACTGTTAATTTTAATAGGAAAAATTCACCCAACTTTTTAAATATAATTCCGTAGCTTTTCAACCCAGAAAAAATTAATTGTTGAGATTTAATCATCTTGAACAGATAGACACACACACACACACACACACACACACACACACACACATATATATATATATATATATATATATATATATATATATATATATATATATATATATTAGATATACACACACATATATGTATATATGTATATTAATATATAAATATATATATACATATATGTTTATGTATATATGTTTTATATATACATATACATATATATGTATATATGTATATACATACATACATACATACATATATATATAAAATATATATATATACATACATAAATATATAACTCTCTCTAAGTATCATATATCAACTGGGAAACTTTGAAATATGTTTAATGAGGTGAAATTAATAATAATAATAATAATAATAATAATAATAATATTAATAATAATAATAATAATAATAAAAATAATAATAATATTCATTTACATTGTCAACCAACTACAAGATGAACAGAGAGAGAGAGAGAGAGAGAGAGAGAGAGAGAGAGAGAGAGAGAGATAATTCCCATGAGCCCTCGTGAATAAAACAAAACCCATCCTTGTGCAAAAAAAAAAAAAAAAAACACAAGTCTACTGGCCTGAAAGACGCGGAACCAAACCGGCGTCTAAATTAAACTCGAAGCTTCATCGTCAACCCCCAGGAAATGATCGGGATTCCTGGGATACTTCGGCGAGGAAGTAAAAAAAAAAATAAATAAAAACAAAACAAAAAAAAGCTCCTAAACTGGTGTCTTTGCTACAAATAAACCTTGTTTTCACCTCACTCTTAAGGTGAATCATTACTTCTTCCTTTGTTTGTATCTGATTTCCATTTAAATAAGGCTTTTATTACGTCTAAAATAAAAAGTATGAAGTACTGCTAGGAGTGCCAACATGGCGGAGAAACGTTCCGTTCAGGTGTGTTTGCTACAAACCTTGATTTCATCTCGCTAGTTAAGGTAAGTCACTACTTATTTTTATCTTGTTTCCTTTAAAATTGTTCATTTAATTGTGTGTTATCTCCTTTTAAATTGTACTTTTAAAGGTCTGAAACGCACGAAAAAGGAAATGGTATATAAATAAGTATTACGGGGAGAAAAACTACCCAGCCAGGAGTACCAACATAACGGAGAAACGTTCGAAGGCCTGTTTAGGTGACTTTGCTAAAAATAAACCTTGATTTAAGCCCGCTTTAGAGGTAATTACTTCTCCCTATCATCTGCATCTTATTTACTTTTAAAGCATGCTTTTAATGCATCTAGTAAGTGGACCCTGGTATAAACAAGTACTACGAGGGAATCCACAGAGCCAGGAGTGCCAACATGACGGAGAAACGTTCGAAGGCCTCTTGCTGTTGTTGCTAGCCCTGCTCGGCTATACTACGAGAGAGACGCCATTTTTAGACCAAAAATAACAGTTTACGCGTTTCCTGACAGTACGTGACGTGACCAAAAACGATTTCTCAAAACACGGCGTTACTTTCTTCCATTTCTTCGACATCTATGGGACGAGAGGAGTCTAAGCAAGGCGTAGATTTGAACTTCACACACACACACACAAATATATATATATATATATATATATATATATATATATATATATATATATATATATATATATATATATATATATATATATATATATATATATATATGATTCGAATAAACGTATAATATATCCTTTTCAACAACCAAAAATGCGGTGCCCTGCAGGCATTACTTGAGGTTCTTTGCAGCGTGCCTTCGGCTCCTAGCTACAACCCCTTTCGTTCTTTTACTGTACCTCCTTTCATATTCTCTTTCTTCCATCTTACCTTCCACCCTCTCCTAACGATTGATTCATGGTGCAACTGCCAGGTTTTCCTCCTGTTACACCTTTCAAACCATTTTACTGCCAATTTCCGTTTCAGCGCTGAATGACCTCATAGGTCCCAGTGCTTGGCCTTTGGCCTAAATTCTATATTCAGTTCAATTCAACAACCTAAAATAAATGTACACAACTGCCAGTAAAATCTAGAAGCATGTCTCATAATTTATACAGGCATCCATTTAATTCGCAATGAGCCCACTCTTCTACTAAGCCTTGAAAGTTATATAAACACAACATCCCAGAGACCTCCCAGATATCAACCCACACATGGGCGTTTGTTATGATAATAATTATTGCGTAAATAATCTAACATTTAAATGGAATGCGACCTAAAATGCCATATTAATTTGCATACGTATTGCGATAAGTGGAAAGGGGAAATGGAGATGAATAACAAAAAAAAAATAAATAAATAAATACAACAGAGATAAATTTGGGACCGCGAACCTCCGCCAAGAATGAGCAATCCACTCTCCCCTTTGTTAGAAAGTCCCTAATTCAGAACCGGATCTCTTCAAAAATTCAGTCACTTTGTTGGCAGTAACGAGCCAACTTTTGGTCAAATTTCCGTTAGATTCCACGCATATGTTTCTCAGTAACCCCGTTCACAACTAAAAAAAGAAAGCAACTGAGAATACAATCGAATAACAGATATCATACTCCAGTACATAGAGAGACGCATTACATAGGAATTCCTCTCCCTTCTATATGACTTAATGACGTCGGATGAAATACCAGCCAGCGAAAACGACGCGATCTAAATGCCCTCCCCGTCGCGCGAATTAGGACGGGTTCGGCACGACACGACGGAACAAAAGCGTCGGCTGAAGAGGAAGTTGTCATTATGTCGTTACCGTGGCGTATTATCACCTCCATAATCCTGAATCAACTTTTGCGCTCGCTGCTTCTCGCCGGGTTCCTCCGCGCCCCAATTCACGGCCATTTTGACGCTTGAAAGAGGGCGTGTCCCAATGCTTTTTTTTTTAGCGAAGAAGGAGCGTGTCCCTTGCTTCCTAAATGAAGAAGGGGGCGTGTCTCTCTGCTTCTAACGAAGAGAGGAGTGTCCTCCTGTTTCCTGACGAAGAGGGGAGTGTCCTCCTGCTTCCTGACGAAGAGGGGAGTGTCCTCCTGCTCCCTGACGAAGAGGGGAGTGTCCTCCTGCTTTCTGACGAAGAGGGGAGCGTCCTCCTGCTTTCTGACGAAGAGGAGTGTCCTCCTGCTTCCTGACGAGGAGGGGAGTGTCCTCCTGCTTTCTGACGAAGAGGGGAGTGTCCTCCTGCTTTCTGACGAAGAGGGGAGCGTCCTCCTGCTTCCTGACGAAGAGGGGAGTGTCCTCCTGCTTCCTAAACGAAGAGGGGGCGTGTCCTCCTGCTGACTAACGAAGAGGGACGTGTCCTCCTGCTTCCTAAACGAATAGGGGACGTGTCCCCCTCCTTCCTAAACGAAGAGGGGACGTGTCCCCCTCCTTCCTAAACGAAGAGGGGACGTGTCCCCCTCCTTCCTAAACGAAGAGGGGACGTGTCCCCCTCCCTCCTAAACGAAGAGGGGACGTGTCCCCCAGCTTCATAAATGAAGAAGGGA
Source organism: Macrobrachium rosenbergii (assembly GCF_040412425.1). Lineage (NCBI taxonomy): Eukaryota > Metazoa > Arthropoda > Malacostraca > Decapoda > Palaemonidae > Macrobrachium > Macrobrachium rosenbergii. The sequence continues at coordinate 5,253,498 of NC_089750.1, read as the reverse complement.
CATGTCCCCCCTGCTTTAGGATCCTTAGCGAAGAGGGGCGTGTTTTTTCTTCCTATACGATAAAGGGGGCGTGTTCCCTTCTTCCTAATCGAGGAGGGGCACGTCTCCCAACTTCCTAAATGATGAGGGGGCGTGTCCCCTTCATCCTTACAAAGAAGGGGAGTGTCCCAAATTTTATAAACAAAAAGGAACCGTGTCCCTACTTCCTAAACAAAAACGGGGCATGTCTAATGTTCCTAAATAGAAAAGGGGCGTGTCCGTTGCTCCTAAACGCAGAGGGGCGTGTCCATCCTTCATACATGAAAAGGGGCATGTGTCTTCATACACGAAAAGGAGGCGCGGCCCTGGTTCCTAAACGTATAGGGGGCATGTCTACTGCTTCCTAAACAAAAAGGGGCGTATCTCTCCTTCATAATAAAAGGGGCGTGTCCCCATCTCCTTTACGAAGAGGGAGTGTCCCGCCTTCATAAAGGAAAAGGGGGCGTGCCCCCTGTTTCCCAAACGAAAAGGGGGGGCCGTCTCCGAAAATACATTTGTTTTTCTGCCTACTCTTTAGGGAAAAAATGGAGCGTGCTACAGCATTCATCTTTTCAAGAAGAATGGAGGCGTGTCTCTAAATTCATATACATTCCTGCCAGCTTTTTAACCAAAGAAAGGCGCGTCCCGTAACTCAAGTTTCAATCAAGTTCATCATCTAACTTAGAGTAACATTCTCGCCCACTTTCAAGCAATAAAGGGGCGTGTCCCCAATTCAGTAACACTTCCGCCCACTTCAAAAATAAAAAGGGCGTGTCCCAGACTTCGGTTCCATTCCCGCCCACTTTTCAAGCGGTAAGGGCGATCGTCCCGTAACTGAGGATTCCATTATCATCCATCTTCAGCAAAATTGGGGCATATTCCTTAATTTGGTCACATAATATCTAAAACCTTTTCCCACAAATGCAGTTAATTATTTTAACCGAAAATGAATTTCCACGCCGATGACCAACGTTGTTGTCACGACATAGGTATTTTAGTCCCGCCCACTTTCCAATCTGCTTGGGGGCGTGTCACGTAATTCAGTCTTATTCCAGCCCATTTCCGACCCACAATGGGGGCGTGTCCCTTAATTCAGAAGCACATTCAAGGCCACATTCCACTCAATTTTGTTATGAACTTCAAGTGATAAATTCCTTCTTCCGCTTTTATCGCTTCTACTCGTTATCTACTTCTTCGTCTTCCTGTTTCTCTATTCGTGTTTTTTTATTACGAGAAATAATCATAAATCAACCCCAAACGATAAACTTGCAAAGATGATTCTTTTACATTTATTAGTTCAAGAGAAGTGAATTTTCATAACTATGTATATAAGCTTTCAATGATTTTCAGTGAGATTTGAGAATACTTGAAAGAAATAAACTTTTACTTTTTAAAGTCAGTTACAAGAATAAATTACCACTTTTCACAATAAGATACAGATAACTTTGTGATTCTAACAATAAAGTCCAAGAATAAATCAGCGTTTTTCAAAATAAAATAAAGAAAAAAACTAGTGCTTCTGACAAAAATGTACCAGCACCTCTTTAAATAAAATACAGAAATAAACTTGTGCTTCTAACAATGAATTCCAAGAATAATCCATCTCTTCTTACAATTGGATACGGAAATAGACCTGCACTTGTAATGCATTACAGAAATAAACCACGTGTTATTAAGAACACATTTCGGGACTACATACATTTTATCAATGCACTACATTACTACCCTAAAACAATTATCTTGCATTTTACTAATTTATTTATATTTCTACGTTTATTTATTAATTTATCTTTTTTCTTTCCTAATAATAGATATCATCTTTCTATATTTCCTATTACCTTCTATTGCTTCTTTCAAATGAAAACTCTGAGGGCTTCTTGAATCTGAGGAGGGGCTTATCTTCTGAATAATAATAATAATAATAATAATAATAATAATAATAATAATAATAATAATAATAATAATAATAATAATAATAATACTGAATTAACACTAAACTCTAACTCATTCTTGGATATCAAGTGAATGGCCCCGCCAGGCTTGTACCATAAGAATAAGGTTCATCTTCTGAATAATAATAATAATAATAATAATAATAATAATAATAATAATAATAATAATAATAATACTGGATTAACACTGAACTCTAACTCATTCTTGGATAATATTATCAAGTCAATGGCCCCGCCAGGCTTGATCCATTAGAGTAAGGTTCATCTTCCGAATAATAATAATAATAATAATAATAATAATAATAATAATAATAATAATAATAATAATAATAATAATAATAATATAATAATAATAATAATAAGTTAACATCAACCTTCAACTTATTCTTACCGAAAATGGAAAATAACGTCAACAGAAGAAGCTTTAGGCTATATATAACAAAACTCGCGTCACCGCTGAGAATAATCTATTCGACAGAGTGGAATCACAGATTGGCCATGGTGGTGATTCACGAAAAAAGAAAGGGAAAAAAAAAACAGAAATAGGAATCTCCCTCTTTTTTTTGAGGACGCGAGGAAGAAAGATTCTCCCATGAGTATGCATCGGAGGTTTTCAAGGTGGAGAGAGAGAGAGAGAGAGAGAGAGAGAGAGAGAGAGAGAGAGAGAGAGAGACAAAGAGAGAGAGAGAGAGTCGTAGAGAGAGAGAAATAGCTACAGAAAACCCTAAGATTTAGAGAGAGAGAGAGAGAGAGAGAGAGAGAGAGAGAGAGAGAGAGAGAGAGAGAGAGAGAAATTCCCCAAGATATGAGCAATGAGAGAACAACTGATATAGACAGACCCCACAAAAACGAGAGAGAGAGAGAGAGAGAGAGAGAGAGAGAGAGAGAGAGAGAGAAATTCCCCACGATATGAGCAATGAGAGAATCAACTGATATAGACAAACCCCACAAAAACGAGAGAGAGAGAGAGACAGAGAGAGAGAGTCGTACCAGGAAATAGCTACAGGAAGACTAAGATTTAAAAGAGAGAGAGAGAGAGAGAGAGAGAGAGAGAGAGAGAGAGAGAGAGAGAGAGAGAGCCAGAGAGAGATGAAGTATTTTCCGCCAGTTTAGGCACAAGGGAACCCACTCAGAAATGAGCTTTACGAGGAAACCGGTGCGTTTTAGCCTAAAGTAAATAAATCCAGTAAACTAAAATCAACCAGGTTTCAATTTACTTCAATTTCACGAAAGATGGAGATTCACTGACATCAATGAGAGTGACTGTTTTAGAAATTACGTAATTTATCAGATTTTCAACTTTTATTTCCTTCTACAAACATTTCACAGAACTGACCTCGGTATTTTATTCCAAAGGCACTGTAACAAACTAAACACTCACAAATACATTTTTGCCCTAATACTGTATCGAGAATGTGATAAGCAGAGGCAGCTGAATAATCATTATGTAGATATATATTATGTGCATATATATATATAAGAAATTTTATCACACCGTGATTCATATACAATCATGAAGCTATAAAAATGTTGTTTAATATCAAATTCACGCTACTTCGAGAATGTCCCCGATGGGGCATTATCACCGAAGGTGAATTTATAGGTGATAAATGGATCGTCAGTACTGCCGGGTCTCGATCCTCGACATAATTACCTTCCAACAACTCCAGTCGACGGTCTACCCACTGAGCCATCAATATATATATATATATATATATATATATATATATATATATATATATATATATATATATATATATATATATATATATACACATACACACACATTATATTATATACACAAACACACACATATATATATAGACTTGGTGTACAGTACATGGCGACATACTACCGCATGGTAAAATGGTAAGAAAAGACATCCCATGATAATGGTATGGTGCTGAATCGGCCCGCATGGTATTCCACTCTTCCCTCAAGGGAGGGGAGGAGGGGGAGGGGGGATGGGGAGGAGGGAGGAGGGGATAGAACACAAAAGGTGTTCAGGGTGAGAACAAACACTTTGATTGAAAGAGAAAGAAAATATTACATTCATTCGGGTAAAAAAAAAAATAGGAAAAAAATCTTAAATATACGAAACGATCGGTTGTGCTTTCTTTCTGGGAAAGTTTACTTTCACCTCGTAAGGAAACTATTTTCTCTTCCTTTCTTCCTTTCTTACTTTCGTTCTTTCTTTCTTTGCGTTACATGAAACCATTTGCTGTCGATTACGATACAAATTATTAAGTTACGTCAAAGAGAGAGAGAGAGAGAGAGAGAGAGAGAGAGAGAGAGAGAGAGAGAGAGTCTGTAACCACCGAAATAAACAAATCCTTTGAAGGTCTTCATTTGAATATGATCTTACAAAAATTAGATCTGATGTATGTTAATTACCCAACTCTTTCTCCTTAAACAAAATATTTTTCTAATTCTGATAAAAAATAAATAAATGAATCGTAGTGTCAAATCCACACAGGAAACAAAACAACACTGCCTTGCGTTGGGAAAGATTAAGGACCGGAAGATCCCCATAATAATAATAATAATAATAATAATAATAATAATAATAATAATAATAATAATAATAATAATAATAATGCAGCTCATGGCCATGTAATAGCCTAAAATTATAGAAAGCTTATGTAACAGAGGCAATACAATGCTAAACAGCTAACAAAGAAGAGAAAAGAATTTAAACTATTTCTTTAATAATAATAAAAATAATAATAACAAAATAATAATAACAATATAATAATAATAATATTGCAGCTCATGGTCATCTACCCTAAAAATACAGAAAGCTGATGTAACAGAGACTGACAATACAAAACAGCCAACAAAGAAGAGAGAAAAGAACTTAAACTATTTCTTTAATAATAATAATAATAATAATAATAATAATAATAATAATAATAATAAATGCGGTACAGGACAACCCACATCATTATAACATGATCGTGAATGGCGGTTAGTGAACCAGGATGAATGGAGGGGGGGGAGAAAGGTGACTGCTTTTTGGCCCTTTTTGCGCGGGGTTAGAGGGCTGGGGGTAGGGGGTTCGAGTCAGAAAGGGAAATAAGCCTACTGCATTAAAGAAGTGCCCTTATCGGCCTAACAGTCTGACGTCGATAGCGCTAAAGAGAGTGGAAGACGTGTTCTTGAGAGAAAGGCTCAGGATGGAGGAATATTATGGCACTGATGGGCACAACACCCTACTCTAAAGACCCTACCCTCCGTATGGGCATTGAGAAAGTTTTATGAAAGTTACATGGCTCAACTCCCGTAGTTCAAATTCTTCAGAGTGGATTGGAATATAAAATATTGGCCAAAGGACAAACTCTGGAACCCATGAGGTCATTCAGAGGTGAAAGGAAAATTGAGAGTAAGAAGGTTTGAAAGGTGTAACAGGAGGAAAACCTCACAGTTGCACTAAGATGCAATTATTAGAAGAAGGTGGAAAGTAAGATGGAATTAAGAGAAAATGAACGGAGGTACAGTAAAAGGTATGAAAAGGGTTGCAGCTAGGGGCCAAAGTGACGCAGCAAAAACCTTTAGTAATTATGCCTACAGTGCACCGTGAGGGGTGCAATAACGGCGGTATCCCCCTCCGGATTTCAAATTCTTAAGAGCAGTACGCCAGTCTGCGCACAAAAACATAACGCCAATCCCTACAAGCTTAAATGTTTGTTCAGAGCCAGCTGCCAGCCAGCTAACGTTACGCTCAAGTGATAAAAGTCATGACATTTCTGCAGTTCACGAAGTCGATCAAACCTACTATACGAGAACCGAAGCACCTGAGCGTTCGTTTCATCGCCGAGATCAGAAAAAGAGATGAACTCAGTCTCACACATCAGAGCCCTGATTCAGCGATAGAAACAGACACTGGACCGTCATAACTTTCGTTACCGAGTGTACCTCAAGCGCCGTATTTGCATAAAAGCATGTGTGTGTGTGTGTGTGTGTGTGTGTGTGTGTGTGTCAGAACAACACCTCGTCTGAAGGACTATTTCAATAATTAATCACCACTTACTGGGGCGTTTGTTCATATCCTGGCATACCAGTGCATTCTTGAGCTGACTCACTTGTCGGGCAATGTCTAGGAATGAAAAATAATTGACAAGTTAAAAATAAGTGTACCTTAGTTTAACCAGACCACTGAGCTGATGAACAGCTCTCCTAGGGCTGGCCCGAAGGATTAGATTTATTTCACGTGGCTAAGAACCAATTGGTTACCTAGCAACGGGACCTACAGCTTATTGTGGAACCCGAACCACATTATGACGAGAAATGAATTTCTATTACCAGAAGTAAATTTCTCCAATTCATCATTGGCCGGTCGGAGAATCGAACGCGGGCCCAGCAGAGTGCTAGCCGAGAACGATATCAACCCATCCAATGAGGAACTACAATAATCGACAATCCTTTTTTTTTTTTTTTTTGAGGATGTTATGTTTCTGTATGCGCATGTGTACGTGTGTGTATGTATGTGTGTCTGTGAGAGAAGAACCTCAATGGGATGCTAATTACCTCATCGAGGGCCTCCCGTTTTTAATTATATGGTGGAAAATCTCTGGAAGAAGTACTGATCGCTC
>NC_089750.1:5239436-5244436 GCF_040412425.1 Macrobrachium rosenbergii | reverse complement strand
TGGGTTTTGTAACCAAAGCAGAAGTAAAAAATGCGCAATCGAGGTTTCTGTACATCGTATAATCAGGGCCACCGAAAATAGATCGATCTTTCGGTGGTCTCGGTATAATGCTATATGATCCGCGGCCCATGAAACTTTAACCACGGGCCGGCGCGCGGTGGCATGGCCTATACTGTTGCCAGATGCAGGATTATGTCTAAATTTAACCTAAAGTAAAATAAAAACTACTGAGGCTAGAGGGCTGCAATTTGGTATGTATGATGATTGGAGGATGGATGATCAGCAAATCAATTTGCAGCCCCTAGCCTCAGCAGTTTTTAAGATCTGAGGGCGGACAGAATAGGTGCGGACGGACAGACAAAGCCGGCACAATAATTTTCTTTTACAGAAAACTAACAACGGTAAAAGTGACAGAAACTCATGAAAGATTCACACTCAGACAAACTCGTACAAGAACACAAACACATTCTTCCAAACATAGTGCACTAAAAAACTACATATATTACAACATGCGGGCATTTCTAATTGCAGTGGTTATTACATATTACGCTAGAGTGTTTAACTGTTAAATCAATTTTACAAAATTGACAATAAAAAATTCTCCAAGGAAATACTCTTTCTTTCATTGTGCATTACGACAAATATTAAGTATAAAGAATATTTCTGCATTCCCTATTTCATATATAGAAAATAATTTAAAAAATAATAGAATGACAGAATCGCTTATAACAATTCTATACAAAGACTGAAAATATAAAGAGAGAGAGAGAGAGAGAGAGAGAGAGAGAGAGAGAGAGAGAGAGAGAGAGAGAGATTTATACTGGGAAACATATAAAATAAAAATCAACATATATGATTTGGATAAGTGTGAGAGAGAGAGAGAGAGATTTATAGAGAGAGAAAATATATACTATAAAAATATAAAATAAATATCAACAAGATTTGATCAAGAGAGAGAGAGAGAGAGAGAGAGAGAGAGAGAGAGAGAGAGAGAGAGAGAGAGAGAGAGAGAGAGAGAGAGTCTATAACAGCGACTGAAAATACATGACATAAACTGGCCGTAATGAAATTGAGTTCGCCCCTTCAGTTTGCTTGATAAATATTCCTAATTTCTTCGCCCACATCACTCGTGTGCTTGCAAGCACTCGTTACCAGGATGGACGCTCAACGAATTTTTTATATCTATTTATATTTTTCTTTGATATTTTCTCTATTTTTAAATAGCTTTACAATTATTTGTTGTATGTAACCAGTGGCCTGAAATTATTTACACACATACATACATATATATATATATATATATATATATATATATATATATATATATATATATATATATATATATATATATATATATATATATATGTGTGTGTATATATATATATATATATATATATGTATTTATCCATTTTATAAGATCTTTTTCGTATATACAATATAACTTGCTTACCGTTCCCCCTAACAATAGGTTTTACACCTTGGCCAGTTCATATACACGCGCTGCGTGTGTGGAGACGTATGTATACATACTTAAAACGTGTGTGAACGCCTGTTCAGTACTTTATCAAAATTCAAAAGATATCTTCAACATATTTCTGACTTCTATAGAACTGTAACAGCATGACTTAATGAGCATAGAATATCTTTTTTTTTTTTTTATTAAATCTCATATTTTGTAACAATATCTTATTAATATTGATTTTGTTTATTTATTCGTATTTTCAATCGCCTTTGCTTTTTCTGGTGGGTTGTTTTACCCATTTATATTTCCCTTCAATCTTTATGCCTTTATTTTCCTCAGTATCTTTATTATCCTTCTTTCTTCTTACTTCTTACTATATCCTTCTTATTTTCCTCCCCATTATTCTCTCTAATACCATTCGCCTTTTTATACTGAGCACTTTCCATCTATCACTTTTAGCTTTTATTTTCCCCTCCATTTTTTCCTGGGCATCATTTATCACTTTTAGCTTTTATTTTCCCCTCCATTTTTTCCTGGGCATCATCTATTACTTTTAGCTTTTATTTTTCCCTCCATTTTTTTCTGGGCATCATCTATTACTTTTAGCTTTTATTTTTTTTCCCCTGGGCATCATCCATTTCTTTCCTGGGCATCATCTATTACTTTTAGCTTTTATTTTCCCCTCCATTTTTTTCTGGGCATCATCTATTACTTTTAGCTTTTATTTTTCCCTCCATTTTTTCTGGGCATCATCTATTACTTTTAGCTTTTATTTTCCCCTCCATTTTTTTCTGGGCATCATCTATTACTTTTAGCTTTTATTTTCCCCTCCATTTTTTTCTGGGCATCATCTATTACTTTTAGCTTTTATTTTCCCCTCCATTTCTTTCCTGGGCATCATCTATTACTTTTAGCTTTTATTTTCCCCTCCATTTTTTTTTCTGGGCATCAGAAACGTCATTATCGATGCGCCCTGGTTGAGTGCCAAAGCTTAAGTAGGTTGGAGACACTTTAGAGAGAGAGAGAGAGAGAGAGAGAGAGAGAGAGAGAGAGAGAGAGACTGACATCACCCTTACTGAACCTCTCCATTGCCCTGACTGACACTGCAACAATTGGTGATTGTAACAGAGCACCAATACATTAAAAAGGTTAGTCATAAGAATGATGTGTCATTTGAACCTGTGTCTTCATGCTTCCAAGAGCGCGCACTCGTATCTTTATGATTGGGAGGTACCAGGACCGCTGTTTTTACTGGTTGTAAACTTGTACCTAAACTACCAGCCTCTGTCATTACAAATACGTGTCCTGTGTAACTGTGTCTTCTTGCTGGCAAGAACGAGCACTTGTATCTTTAAGATTAGGATGTATCCGGACCGTTAATTGGTACTGGTTGTAAACTTGTATTATAACCACAAGCCTTTGTCGGAGCGGGGAATAGATGGCTATTTGCTTGCAAGAGCATTCATTTATATCTTTAAGATTAGGATGTACCAGGACCGCTAATTGGTACTGGTTGTGAACTTGTACTAAAACTCTACTAGCTTCTGTCCGAGCTGGTAATAAATTGCTTCTTGGTTGCAAGAGCACGCACTTGCATCTTTAAGATTAGGAGGTACCTGGACCGCTATGTTTGGTACTGGTTGTCAACTTGTACTAAAACTATACTAGCTTCTGCCCGAGCTGGTAATAAATGGCTTCTTGGTTGCACGAGCACTCATTTGTATATTTAAGATTAGGAGGTACCAGGACCGCTAATTGGTACTGGTTGTGAACTTGTACTAAAAGTACAAGACTCTACCCGTGAGGGGAATAAACGAAGAAGCTTCCGTATTTCTCGGCAGGATTCGAACCCATGCACAGAGGTAACAGCGAGGATGCATTAATACCCCATGCTATGAAGAAGCCATCGTGGTTATTAAAAGTACAGATATATCTGTTAAAAATTACCATTAGGTTCTGCGTCTGCTAAAAGTTTGCACAAGTTTGGCACCATTTTAAAAAAAAACCTACGAAAAAGTTCAAACAAGACAGGTAATTTGTACTCACTTGGGGTTAACACAAGTTCAGTTAAATCAAAATAGGTATGTATCTTCAGCTCATAAACAAATAACTTAAAAAAGAATCCATATACTACCCAATCTATCATAGTACTTGGGTATATGTATATATATATATATATATATATATATATATATATATATATATATATATATATATATATATATGTATATATATATAAATATATATATATATATATATATATATATATATATATATATATATATATATATATATATATACATATATATACTGTATATATGAGAGGCCAGTAAGCTTGGCAAAGCAACTCCACTGGAGTGAATGACCTGTATAAAATAAACACGAGAATGGCAAGACATCCACTTGCAAGTCACAGGTCAACTCTTCCTCCCTGTTTGTTAACTACTTCAAAATATAAATATGTTTGCTGAAGGTCAATACTAGCAGGACTATAACGACATAATACCGCTTTAGAATAAGTTACTTGACATTTTCTCAACTAGAATTTCTATCGTAACTGGAAATCTGTAATTTGAAGGCCATTTTCAGCATAAACGCAGAAAAGCATATTATGGTGCACTGTAGGCCCCTAGCTGCAACCCCCTTTCGTTTCTTTTACTGTACCTCCTTTCATATTCTCTTTCTTCTATCTGACTTTCCACCCTTTCCTAACAATTGATTCACAGTGCAACTGCTTCGAGGTTTTCCTCCTGTTACACCTTTCAAACCTTTTACTGTCAATTTCCGTTTCAGCGCTGAATGGCCTCACAGTTCCCAGTGTTTGGCCTTTGGCCTAAATTTATATATGTATGTATATATATATATATATATATATATATATATATATATATATATATATATATATATATATATATATATATATATATATATATATATATATATATATATATATATATATATATCTTCTTCTTCTATATATATATATATATATATATATATATATATATATATATATTATATACCGTATATATTTATTTTAATTCAATAAAAAGAAAACAGAATTAATTGAGCTTCCAGAATTACCGAATTTTCACGAATAAAATCGAAAGTTTGCCACTGCTCAATATATTAATGAAAATAATAACTATGCAAATGGGTATCGAAAGAGGATGAATGTCCCCTCCCGATTGGGTACGTGAGTCTTGGACATACCCATCCTTCAGACTCTCATTTCTGACAACAGAATTTGAAGACTTATGGCGCCCCTCGTAGTAATCTTCCCTGATGGTTGTTTTGACGTTTTTTGTCACGTGGCCTCTCTATGGCGTCGAAACAATCCCCCCTCCAGACGATTTACGATAATCCTCCTCAATCACTTTTGATGCCCGAAGCCGTTACGACGCGCTAACAGGAAGCGCTCGTTTTGTGCGAATGACGGCTAATTGGGGAAAGCTGGATGTGTAGGAGAGAGAGAGAGAGAGAGAGAGAGAGAGAGAGAGAGAGAGAGAGAGAGAGAGGTTACTTAAAAGGGTGGGGG
>NC_089750.1:5224436-5236936 GCF_040412425.1 Macrobrachium rosenbergii | reverse complement strand
GAAAAGAATTTCACGCGTGAATAAGTCGATTTTATCTGGACGTTTATGGAATATATATATATATATATATATATATATATATATATATATATATATATATATATATATATATATATATATATACATATATATGTATCCATATATATTTACAAATATATAAATATAAATATATATATATGTGTGTGTAGTGTGTTTATATACATGCATACACATATATATATACATGTGTATGTATATACATACATACATATATATATATATATATATATATATATATATATATATATATATATATATATATATATGAAAAATGTAAATATAAGAAGTACCAGAGTAGGTGGAAAGTAGTTCAGAATTTTATAGTTGGTTTGGTCATGTGGAGAGAACGCGGGAATGCATAATTCTCGACTGTTGGGGATGAGGAGAAGAAGAAGGACGAAAAAGTGCAAGATCGTTGGAACGGAAGGGCAATGATATCTAGCCATAGAGAGAAGTCGGTTTTATGGAGGTGAGTGGCGCAGTTATAGTCGATGGGCTCGAAAAATTGCTGATTATTACTCACTGTCAGTAGATGAAGCTACATGCGACGATCAACTGGAGCAGTGATAATATAAAGCATACAGATCAGCTATAACCGTAAACCTAAGTGGTTTAAATAGGTATTTTGTAAGCTTACTTAATACATTCTGTGAAATTGTCTCAGAAGATATCTGGCACTCTCAACTATTGATGGGAAATCTAAGAGAGAGAGAGAGAGAGAGAGAGAGAGAGAGAGAGAGAGAGAGAGAGAGAGAAGGGGGCCCAAAGATACTAAGCATCCTTTTGTAATCAATCAATCAATCAATTAACATATATATAAATGAATAACTTGAGCTGGTAGCTGGCTGACAGTTCATTCAGATTAAGCTGGCCTTATGCCAGTATGGGTCTTGCCTACAGGAAGTCCGTCAAAGTAATACATTGAAGGGTACAGGAGGTCTTGTGTGGACATCTTGACTCGGCCCAATCAAACTAGACAAAAACTGATTAACGTTAACTACCTGACAAGCATGAAAAATATTTATAGCCCACCAACCTAGACAAAAAATTATTAACTTTAACTATATAGCAAGCATGAAAAATATTTATGGCCCATCAACCTAGACAAAAAATTATTAACTTTAACTATCTGACAAGCATGAAAAATATTTAGGGCCCACCAACCTAGAAAAAAATTAATTAACTTTAACTACCTGACAAGCATGAAAAATATTTATAGCCCACAAACCTAGACAAAAAATTATTAACTTTAACTACCTGACAAGCACGAAAAATATTTATATCCCACCAAACTAGACAAAAATTATTAACTTTAACTATCTAACAAGCATGAAAAATATTTATAGCCCACCAACCTAGACAAAAAATAATTAATTTTAACTATCTGACAAGCATGAAAAATATTTAGGGCCCACCAACCTAGACAAAAAATTATTAACTTTAACTACCTGACAAGCATGAAAAATATTTACACGCCCACCAACCTAGACAAAAAATTATTAACTTTAACTACCTGACAAGCATGAAAAATATTTATACCCCCACCAACCTAGACAAAAAATTATTAACTTTAACTACTTGACAAGCATGCAAAATATTCATACAAGTTGCCAAAACATTTCTGGTCATGCGCCATTTTACATCAATCTTCCAACTGACACCAGAACCACACAAGAACATGGACTCTTCAGAGTGTTTGATTCAACCCAATTCAATCAATTCCCCAGCGTTGCGAACAAAACCAAAACGGGGAGAGACTTCTACGTCGGTTGGGGAATAAAAATGCCACGATAAAAGAAACGAAAGCAAACAGTGATAAAACCTGGGGACAACCAAAAGTCGATAAAAGTTAAGTATACCTTAGTTTTACCAGACCACTGAGCTGATTAACAGCTCTCCTAGGGTTGGCCCGAAGGATTAGACTTATTTTACGTGGCTAAGAACCAACTGGTTACTTAGCAACGGGACCTACAGCTTATTGTGGAATCCGAACCACATTATAGCGAGAAATGAATTTCTATCACCAGAAATAAATTCCTCTAACTCTTCATCAGCCGGCCGCGGGAATTGAACTCCGGCCCATCGAGTGACAGTCTGAAGCTCAACCGACTCGGCCAACAAAGGGCTACCAAAAGTCGATAAATGGGGGAAAACAATGAGAAAATTAAGAAAGGTCACATCTCATGGAGGCCTGTCTCAGTGCAAATTATAATCACGAAGGAAAATATAAAAGCAAGACAGCTAAAAATGAGAGTAAATGTTGGAAAAGGCAGGAAGACAAAAAAAAAAAAAAATGAATAAAGGTCTTGGCAACAATGGCCAAAGAACAGCAAAATAAGAACAGAAGAGAAGGAGAAGGTTAAATATATAAAGAAATAAATTTTGGAAATGGCAGAAAGTTTAAAAAAGGCCGAATCTTTCAGAAACCAGTAACCAAGAAAATGGAAGTGCAAAACACAAAAGCATAAAAGAGAAGAGAGAGAGAGAGAGAGAGAGTAAACCACAAAGATAAAAGAGAGAGAGAGAGAGAGAGAGAGAGAGAGAGAGAGAGAGAGAGAGAGTAAACCACAAAGATAAAAGGTGAGAGAGAGAGAGAGAGAGAGAGAGAGAGAGAAGAGAGAGAAAGCAAACCACAAATAGATAAAACCACAAAGAGAGATAAAAGTTTAGAGAGAGAGAGAGAGAGAGAGAGAGAGAGAGAGAGAGAGAGAAGCAAACCACAAATAGATAAAAGGTAAGAGAGAGAGAGAGAGAGAGAGAGAGAGAGAGAGAGAGAGAGAGAGAAGGCGAGTTAGGTTGTCACTGCCGCTTAAGGAGCAATTCCCAGCAATTCCTGACAATTCCCACAGTGACAGTTGCAATGCTTCACTACTTAAGGGGTTCTATCTGCTCCTCGTGACACCAATTTCACGGTTGTTTTCGCTTTGCCCCTACGTTTTGGGGGTGTACCCCAAGGGGGGAAGGAGGGAACCTCCAGACTTTTATTCTCTGGGTGTTTGGGGACATTCTATCCTTGATTTTCCGAATAATTATATAAAAAAGTTTTTCTTTCTCATGGGGTTTGTCTACTGAATAATTAACACTCTTTCCTGAATAGTGTGATTCTGGTGTTGTGCCCCTACGTTTTTTGGTGTACCCCAAGGGGAGAAGGAGGGACCTTTAGACTTTTATTCCCTGAGTGTTTGGGGACATTCTGTCCTTGAATTCTCTAATATTTATATATAAAAAAGTGTCTCTGTTCTCCTGGGGTTTGTCTACTGAGTAATTAGCACACTCTTTCCTGAATGATTTAATTCTGTTTTTTTGCCCATACGTTTTGGAGGTGTACTCCCTGGGTGTTTGGGGACATTCTGCCCTTGAATTCTAGAATAACTACAAAAATAAATAGTTTCTGCTCTGGGGTTTGTGTACTGAGTAATTAATTCTGGTTTTTTTGCCCCTACGTTTTGGAGGTGTCCCCCAAGGGAAAGAGAGACCTTTACACTTTTAATTTCTGGGTGTTTGGGGACATTCTGTCCTTGATTCCTCGAATAATTATCAAAAATAGCTTCTGCTCTCCTAAATTAATTCAATTCTGGTTTTTTGCCCATACGTTTTGGAGGTATACTCCAAGGGTAGAAGGAGGACCTTTAGAATTTTATTACATGGATGTTTGGGGACATTCTGTCCTTGAATTCTCGAAAAATTACAAAAAAAAAAAATAGTTTCTATTTTAGGGTTTGTGTACTAAGTAATTAATTCTGGCTTTTTGCCCCCTACGTCTTGGAGTTGTACCCCAAGGGGAGAAGGAGAGACATTTACACTTTTATTTTCTGGGTGTTTGGGAACATTCTGTCCTTGATTTCTCGAATAATTAAAAAAAATTGTTTCTGTTCTCTTCGGTTTTCTGTAGAGTAATTAGCAAACTCTTTCCTGAATAATTTAATTCTGATGTTCATTTTCTGGGTAATTAGCAAAATGGTCTTTACTCCAGGAGTAATTAGGAGCACTTTCTGGGTAATTGGAATATGTACAGAATGAGTCTCAGTCTTCATTTGTTTGGTCATTAGAAAAGGCTTTGGCCTTTACTTCTAGAGTAACTTAATAACCACTATATAGAATAGTGACCAATCGTTTCCTGACTGAAGAAAGCTTGTACTTTTTTTAACAGGAATATAAAATGATCAAGCATTCATCCTTAGAATTTAAAAAAAAATTACATTTACTACTGAAAAAATTAGTAAAACTTGTGGCCTTTTCCATAGTATTATTTAGATAACTGTCCGGACCAATAACTCTTTGGATAGTAGTCAAGTGATGAGCTTTGTCTTCAATCATAATCAGTAAAAGTTTAGTTACTGTGTTTGTCATATGTGTAAGTCCAGTCATTTACAATAAAAGAGTTACTTCTCAAATAAATATGAGAGAGAGAGAGAGAGAGAGAGAGAGAGAGAGAGAGAGAGAGAGAGAGAGAGAGAGACCTAACGAAGTCAAAAGAAACATATCAGCCCTTGAATTAACAATAGACTTTTAAATCAAAGAACAAAGAAGCTATTGCTTCAAGTCAAAAAAAAAAAAGGATGAACACTGTCGAGATTTAAAGAGGCGAATGCCCTTCATAAATAGCACGTACGCGCCCGCACGTGCGTACCCTAAAACACACGGGGCAGGTCCCTAGAGACCTAGGGACGTGCAGACCAGATATTATCGCTCTCTCGACTCCTTTGTACAAAGAAACCTAACACTTCTGTCAACGGCACCCTTTCATGAGCCGGGTCATCTTGGTGGACAAAGAGCCACTGTCCAGTACTAATTTAAATTCAGATTCCCCTCTTCACTCTCTCTGGTATGCTAATAATTCGGTGTTCCTAAAGGCTGGCACGTTGATCCCTCTCTGTTTGCATATACTGGTTAGGTTCAGAAACGTCAAAATAGCGTCCTCTTTCGCTGAAGATACAATTGGTAACAGAAATTTTTCACAGCTGAATTGCAGATAAACTAGACAGTGCAGAAAAAGTTCACAACAGACGCCTCCTACATGTATGCACGAAGCTCACCAGTAGTTCATCTAGCCTTGCCACATACAATGCGCTATTCACCTATGTCCAGCTTCTTGGATGCTCAGGCCCCAGTCTTTTCAAAATCTCTTTCATTCTATTTATATCCTATACACAAACAAATATATATATATATATATATATATATATATATATATATATATATATATATATATATATATATATATATATATATATATATATATATATATATATATATATATATATATATATATCACGACAAATATATATATAACGACAAACTCGTGTAGAGATTTAATAATGTATAATAATAATAATAATAATAATAATAATAATAATAATAATAATAATGCTGTATATCATGTCCACAATAGTATTCAGTGGCGAATTATTGTTGATTTTATAAAAAACGTTACAATAATTCACCACTGAATATTATTGTGGACCTGATATACAGCATAACCTGTTCTCGATCTAGAGGAGAAAGGCTTATATAATAATAATAATAATAATAATAATAATAATAATAATAATAATAATAATAATAATAATAATAATAATAATAATAAGCTCCTGGAAGACAATGAGTTTTCATTTTCCTCTTATAATTGCACAGGAATTTTTGAACTTAATTCTCAACCTCTTACTCACGAAGCTTTCTCTAAATCTGCTTTGTACAATTCCTCATTTTAATCTAAAGTAAATTAAAATACCCGAATCTATACAACACATCCTGGGCAAATTAAAAAGTACATTGAGCATCATGTACTAAAAATACAAAATTACAAAAAACTTTTTTTTTGTAATTTAAATTGTAACAAACACTGGAAAAGAGTACTGACCAGATGGTACAGTAGTACATACTAAATAATTGCTAGCAGTTATGAACAGTGAGTTCTCGCTGAAGAACAAGAACATTTTTCCTATCTCGAAGAACGAGATGAACAATGAGTTCTCGATGAAGTACAAGGACATTTTTCCTCTCGAGGAACGAGATGAACAATGAGTTCTCGATGAAGTACAGGAACATTTTTCGCCTCTCTCGATAAACGAGATGAGCAATGAGTCCCCGCTGAAGAACAAGGACATTTTTCCTCTCTCGAAGAACGAGCGGCTGTTAGAGACATAGAACTCCCGCAAATGCCGTTCTAGATTCTTTTGGGTAGAAACCAAGTACAGTAAAAAAAAAAAAATAAAAAAAAAAGAAATAACAAATGAGAAGAGAATGAGATAAATCTCTGAACAAAATTGAGAAACTGAAAGTGGAATTCAGTGAATTCCTCAGTAGGTAGATTTGGGAATTCACAAAGGATCGTTTTCAAATTCACCAGTAGACACAAACACGCACATATATATACATACATACACACATAAATACATAAATACATATATATATTTATTTATTTATGTATATACATATATATATGTGTTATTATGTATGTATGTATCATATATATATATATATATATATATATAGTGTGTGTGTGTGTGTGTGTGTGTGTGTGAGTGGGTGAGCATGTGTGCATGCATGGGCATATGTATGTGCAATAATATAAATTACATGCATATGTATGGGCATATGTATACATACGTTTGTAACATAAATTAATATATAAATATATATATTAATATATATATATATATATATATATATATATATATATATACACATATACTACTGTATATATACATATGTATACATTCAAGGTTATCGATCCTCCCGAACGGAATCTAGCCCGAAGCAACAACGTATGACCCAGATGGCAAGACTCCAGGAGAAAGACGTCAAGGATAGAAAAGCAACGGAAACACACTGTAAATACTACAGGAAGACTCGAATCCAACATTCTTGGATTCCCAAGAATACAATTCGTGTTTTGATTATGTTCTTGGCTGGATATAAACGTGAC
This sequence comes from Macrobrachium rosenbergii, assembly GCF_040412425.1. Lineage (NCBI taxonomy): Eukaryota > Metazoa > Arthropoda > Malacostraca > Decapoda > Palaemonidae > Macrobrachium > Macrobrachium rosenbergii. The sequence continues at coordinate 5,229,969 of NC_089750.1, read as the reverse complement.
AATATTCTATTTTACAAGGAGAGGATTGCGGTTCACGGAATGGAAAATGGTAATTGTTTAGGACGTTATGTTGATTTGGTTAAGTAGGGGATTTCGTTTGGTGAATTATGGTTCGATAGTAAGAGTCACTCCAGACTTAAGACTGATGAAACAGACTGGCTTGTAAGCGATAACGAGTACTGGCAGTAATATATATATATATATATATATATATATATATATATATATATATATATATATATATATATATATATATATATATATATATATATATATATATATATATATGTATATCAAATTTTAACAAAATTAAAATGTCTCTAGATCATGTTAAATATTTATAGGCAGTTTTCTGTTTAAAAAAACTGTGGAATGTTGTCAATGACACGTACAATCATAAATTATGTCAACAATCAGAATAATGTGAAATTTTCCAGAATTTAGAGAAAAAAATTGAATAAGAAAATAACAAAAAGAATATGTCGCCAAGATCATGTTACATATTTATAGCCAGTTTTCAGTTAACAAAAAACAAAAAACAAAAAAAAAAACTGTCGAATGGTGTCAATGACACGTACAATCAGATGCAAACGATCAGAATAATGTGAAATTTTTCAGATTTTCGAGAACAAAACTCAATAAGAAAATATCAAAAAGAATAAACGGCCATTAAGTCAGCAGTCGGATGTCTCTGTACAAAATACTCAACAGAAACAACATCAAAGATTCATTCATGCTCACATCATTCACATACACATCACAAATCACGGTATCCACCAACAAACTGCCTGAAACGCAACGGTTTTCAGTCAGCCACCCAAAATCCCAGCTGAACTCGGCCATCTAGTAACACGGGAGCGGGCCAAAGTCACCCCCCATTTTCCACTAATTCAAGCTTATCCTTTGATTGACGGGATATTTCAATTCGTGCTCAAAAAACTGAAGGTGACCTATTCCGTTTGGTCGTCTGTCCTTCCCAAGAGTGGAAGGGAACGGCACTCGAGAGGGAAGGGAAAGAAGAAGGAAAAGAATGAGAAAGGAAAGATAGTTTAAGACAAAGTTCTACAGAATACAAGGTCTTCTCACGGCTGACCCAAAATTGGGATCTAATGCGCAGGTAGAGGTCGTGACGTCACGCGGTCTGGTGATCTCTGATGATCAGTTCGTTTCCAACAAACAGTGTCTACCTTGCTTCCACATATTTGGTATTGATACTGTCCGTAATAGCGGGCTTATATTTTTCTTTCTCTCGACCTTGGTTTAGATGCGTTTCGCTCCTGAAGTGACAAAATAAGGGCGGGTTCAATAGATACAAATACGATTCTGATGAGCTCCATGAAACGGTGTCTACGCTGCACACGTGACCTTTTATTTAGCTCGGGCGTTTCTTTCCCTTCGACAGTAGAAAATAGAATATTATTGAATACAAAATAATATAAAATATAAAATTGAAATATAAAGTCCATGGGAGTAGCCAGGATTTTAGTTTTTTTTTTATAAACAGTTCATAAATTGTCACCCTCGGTCCATATTCTCTTTCTTCCATCTTGCTATCCACCCTCTCCTAACAGTTATTTCATAGTGCCACTGCTTCGAGGTTTTCCTCCTGTTACACCTTTCAAAACTACCTACTCTCAATTTCCTTTCCAGCGCTGAATGATCTCACAGGTCCCAGTGCTTGGCCTCTGGCCTAAGCTCTATATTCCATTCCACACCTTGTCACTGGTCTTTTGTTACAGAATAGTCACTTGCATGGGAGTTTACTGCAGATTGTTCAATTTAGGACTCTACCAATTACAGTGTTTCTATACTTTTTATATGATTTTACCTTTCCTTCATTCGGGAGGAGACCCCCACTGGCCCCCTCGCTACGGCCACGAGAAGAGAGCGAGATGATTTCAATTAAGCAGCAATTACTCTGTTGGGTCGTACCGTAACACTACTAGTTGTCAACATTCGCTCTCTCTCACTGGGCCGCGTTCCAGAAGGTAGTACACGTGACAGAATACAGCACCTTTCGTAGGCGGTGACGCTCGAGAGAGAACTCTCTCTCTCTCCTGACAGGCCTTGCCTTTGCCAGCTCTTTCTTAACCATATGAATTCTCCGTCAAGTGTAGCAGCGTGGTTCCCGTCCCGTCTGCATGTTTAAATAGACTGTTTTTTTTTTTTTTTATCTCATGAGAGATACGTATTGGATGTATTTGACAGTATGAATGTGACCCAGTTTATATATATATATATATATATATATATATATATATATATATATATATATATATATATATATATATATATATATATATATATATATATATATATATATATATATATATATATATATATATATATATATATATATATATATATATATATATATATATATATATATATATATATACATATATATATATATATATATATATATATAAATATATATATATTTCCTATATATATTTCATTAAAAACATTGGTTATTTACCTAAATAAAACTGAAAGATCTTCATCAAAATATCGCATTTTTTCCTTAATGTAAATTTTTCCTAAATATATGGTTCAGTTTTCCTAAATGTCATATGATCACTCAAATTACATAAAAGTGTCCTAAAATTATACATCTCTCTTGGAAGCTATATAACAATCTCCTTAAAATTATAGATTTTTTCTTAAAGAAAATATATTATAGTGGTCTTCTTATTCTTCTTTCTAACCCTGTTTTCCTTATGAAAACCGCCCAGAATCAATATAAAGTTTTTCTAAAAACTACATCTACAGGACTATATAAATATGACCGAATTTCTCCCTGAACAGGCTAAAAAACGACTATTTTAGTCCTGAAACTACTGAAGAATTCTCTAAAAAAATCCCTACTAATTCCCTAAAAACTGCCTAAAAATTCCCTAAACACTCCCTAAAAATTCCCTACTAATTCCTTAAACACTTCCTGTAAATTCCCTATGAACTTCCTAAAAATTTCCTAAAACTCCCTACAAATTCCCTGTAAATTCCCTAAACACTCCCTACAAGTTCCCTAAATACTCCCTACAAATTCCCTAATAACTCCCTAAAAATTCCCTACACACTCCCTACAAATTCCCTAAATATTCCATCAAAAAGTCCCTAAAAATCGCCCCCCACCCCTAAAAATTCCCCAAAAACTCTCACAACAGACTACAGACCACTTTAGGCGCACTAAACCCTCCCAAGGAACCGTCTGAACTCGCCAAAAAAAAAAAAAAAAGACTTCTAAAGCTATCTGAAGCGCTCTGACGCTTAGTCTGCCTTTTGCAAAAATGAAAAAGCTACCCTTTTGATGTTTTCATTTCACGCAGCAAAAAAAAAAAAAAAAAAAAAAAAACTGTCCCCACAAACATTAAATATTTTGAGAAATCTATTAATAGTTGATCTCGAGTGTGGGAACCGTGTTGGCTGCTGAATTTCCCAACGACCAACCAACTGGCTGACTATACTACACGTTCGGCTGAGACCTTGCATCAGACGGCGTCCGCAGACAAAACAAAGACGATATTTGTTGAATATGATCTGAATTTCGTTATGATGACGTTTTTCGTGGAGGGTAGAGGTTGGAAATGCTCTATTCTGAGAAAGGGGAGCTTCGGTTGTGCAGTCTTTACTAAGTAAGTAGAATGTTCATTTTCTTCATTCTAGAGAAGATCACTGACTTGACAACGAACTTTTGATACAAACACAGACATTATATACATACATACATACTCGTACATACATACAAGCATGCATACATACATATATATATATATATACATACATACATGTATTTATATATGTATATATATATATATATATATATATATACAGTATATATATATACACACACACACACACACACACACACATACATATATATATATATATATATATATATATATATATATATATATATATATATATATATATATATGAATGTCTTTACTGTGATACAACAGTATAATGTAAAGTTAAAAGGCCCATAAAACACTGTTTGAACATTGCAACCCTATATTTGAGCACTTCTTTCTGTGCCCTGTTCACTGGTAAAATATGGACAGATGATATCACATCATCTACCCATATCTTACAAGTGAACAGGCACAGAAGGAAGTGCTTGAAATATATGGTTGCAACGTTCAAACAGTGTTTTGTGTTCTATTTCTCATATATATATATATATATATATATATATATATATATATATATATATATATATATATATATATATATATATATATATACATATATATATATATATATATATATATATATATATATATATGGGTGTGTGTGTTCACATATAATATTAAAAAAACTCGCCTCTCGCTTCAGGAAACTTAGTATTAATTTGGTGTTAAAATAAGAACACCTGTACTTCTTTAACCCAACAATCAAAAGATACGCATTTTAACCGGACGACAAGGAATATTCACAATGAAGTCGGTCCATCAAATTAAAATCTCCTTTGCCAAATACCGAAGCGAGAGACATAATAACAAATAAATAATGAAGACAGCACTGAGGTGTAGGAGCGCGTATGCATGTATGTATGTATGTCAGTGGACACTGGAGAGAAACCCACGTTGGCACCGTGGCCAGCTCGCAGTGCCAACCCGAAGGGAGACAGTGCCAGCCAATGAGGGCCATCGGCTGTGTGCCCGACAATCACATTCTGCACGACCTCATCAACTAAACGCAAAGGAGGCAATTAAGAAATGAATTCAAGAAACTGGATGACGGAGAATTACTTGGAATTGGAATGGGAATATAACGTTTAGGACGAAGGCCAAGCACTGCGACCTATGAGGTTGTTCAGTGCTGAATTAAGGAAGGTCCTGAAGGCACTGAATGACGATGAATTACTAGGAATTGGAATTGGAACATAAAATTTAGGCTACAGGCCAAGCGCTGGGGCTTGAGGTCATTCAGCACTCAGTTAAGTAAGGTACTGAATGCACTGAATGATGGCGAATTATTAGGAATTGGGACTGGAATATAAAATTTAGGCCATGGGCCAAGAGCTGGGACTTATGAGGTCATTCAGCACTGAAAATAATTGTTAGGAGAAGGTGGAAAGTAAGATGAAAGGAAGAGAATATGAATGGAAGGAACTGTAGGAACTCAATAATGATGAATTACTAGGAATTACTTCAGGATATAGCCGGAAATTACTTCATAAAATAGCCAGAAGCTGCTCCATAAATTACTTCATAAATAGCCAGAAATTACCTCACAAAATAAACTAGAAATTACTTCATAAAATAACCACAAAATATTTCATGAATATCCGGAAATTACTTGATGAATAACAAGAAATTACTTTAATCAATAGCCAGAAATGACGTCATGAAATAGCCAGAAATTACTACATCAAAATGGGCAGAAACTGCTGTATAAATAGCCAGAAATTACTTCATAATATAGCCCGATGTTACTGTATGAATAGCCGGGCATGACATCATAAAATACCCAGAAATGGCAACATAAAATAGCCTGACATTACATCATAAAATAGCCAGACATTACA
>NC_089750.1:5214436-5219436 GCF_040412425.1 Macrobrachium rosenbergii | reverse complement strand
ATATATGTGTGTGCGTGTGTGTATATACACACATGTATAACTGAATCATGAAAATATGGAACGTGATGAATATATAAATAAAGGCAATCCCACGAAGGAAAGTGAAACGACGAAGTGGTGCTAGGCCTTTCGACTTACTGTAAAGTAAAGGACAGGAAGTCGAAAGGCCTAGCACCACTCCGTTGTTTCACTTTCCTTCGTGGCTATTGCCTTTATATATACATATATATATGTGTGTGTGCGTGTGTGTTTGTATATACATATTTATAATATATATACACACATAAATATACATAAAAAAGCACAAAAAGGCTACTTGAAAAACTTGAAATACGTCCTGATGATGTCTACATAATGCACGAAAGAGCTTGGTATACAGTCTTCCAGTCTACTGTTTATTCGGTTATTCACGACCACTTTCACGAGTTACATATACATAATGTGTGTGTGTGTGACTGTGTTTGTGTATGTGTTATATGCCTGAGTACCACAAAGCAATTCTCCTTATATTTTATAATGTATTTTCACTTTTATCTATTTATTAATTAATGTGTTTATTTTTTCTTTCCTGATAATGATCTCTTTTTCCCTTATTTTCATATTAGCTTCTGTTACTTCTTTCAGATGAACAACATATTCCCTTGGAAAGCTTGGGATATACTGTGTATATATATATATATATATATATATATATATATATATATATATATATATATATATATATATATATATATATATAATATATATATATATATATATATATATATATATATATATATATATATATATATATATGTATAAAGACAATGCCACAAAGGACAGAGAAGTCGAAAGGCCTTGCAGTACTCCATTGTTTCTCTTTCCTTCGTGGAATTGCCTTTATTTATATATTCATCACGTTTCATCGCGTTCCATATTTTCGTGATTCAGTTACACATACATACATATATACATATATATATGTATATATATATAAGTGTGTGTGTGTGTGTTCTCAAACACCAACCACCAAACTTCAGGTGCCACTTGGCACTTGTCGCAAGGAAATACCCAGTCAACTTCACGGAAATTCCCTTATAAACCTTCACACTCACAACTTTACAACGACAGTGACCTGGGCTCCAAAATGTATTTCAGGGAAAAAAAAATAAAGTGAGGAATGTCACCTTGCCACGAAACGTTAAAAAATGCCATCTCCTGGCTGGGTATGGAATATTCTACGAATCTATGTACGGGAAATATCTCCAGTTACAGGAAAATATCCGGGTATTGAAAAATATCAAGTTATTGAAAAAATATCCAGCCAGAAAAAATATCTAATTATAGAAAAAAATATTTAATTATAGAAAAAACATCCAGTTACAGATAATATAACCAGTTATAGAAAAATATCCAGGTACTGAAAAATATCCAGATATAGAAAAAAATACCCAGTTTTAGAAAAAATATCTAGTTATACAAAAAAAAAACACTCAATTATAGAAAAAACATCCGGTTATAGATAGTACATTGATAAAGAAAAAAAATTGCATGTATCGAAAAATACCCAATTATAGAAAAAAAATATATCTAGATATAAAAAAAAAATACCCAGATGTAGATAAAAAAAATCCAGTCAAAGAGATATAAAAATTTCGATGATGGCTCAAAGCTATCTAAGCCGGAGACCGCATCGTGGCCAGCTTCGATCAAAAATAGCATAATAATAATTGATCTGCTTCTCTCCATTCATTCATTCAATGAATGAATGAATAATCTTCCAAATGGTCTAAAAGTTGTTTATGCTTAGTAAAATATGTATCATTTTTACTGGAGCTTTCGTTGTCATTCAGAAAAAAAATGAAACGAACAGCTGGGTTTTAGAATGAACAAAATAGTGGCACTCAGTGTATTTTCCAAGAGACGTGACAGACAAAGGTGAATAATCTTGCAAATGGTCTACAAGTTGTTTATGCTTACTAAAATATGTATCATTTTTACTGGAGCTTTCGTTGTATTTCAGAAAAGAAAAAAATGAAACGAACAGCTGGGTTTTAAAATGAACAACAACAAAAAAAAAAAGAAAACAAAAATAAGCGCAGCTCTAAACACTAATGGGCTTTCAGATAGTGGCACTCAGTGTATCTTCCAAGAGACGTGACAGACAAAGTGTGCCACTAAGTGCCACAAAGCCCTTCTGTTGCCTCAGATACCCCTCTTGGTCATTCCCCAATCGGCCACTGCAATGTCCCGTGGCTTAATGGCACCTTTACAAGAATGGCCTTCGCCTGTACCCCTTGGACCGCCCCCTCCCCGCCCCCTTCTCTCTCTCTCCCTCCCCCCACCTCTCCCGTTTATCCCGGCTTCTCACAATTCAGGGATTCCCCTCCACCCCTTTCCCTCTTGGCATCCTCCCCATCCCCCTCCCCTGAAATAACAGTAACCAAGGTCATCGGTCGTAACGTCCCCCTAACCTGAGGACCCCGATCTCGCCGTCGCCTCTTTCTTACCTGTTCCTCTTGCGCCCCGTGAAGAGGTTGAGGCTGGGCGTCCTGAGCTTGGGGATGGTGATTTTGGGCTTCTTGATGGTGGAGAGACTCCAGGAGCTGATGGACCGCCGCAGCTGCTGGAGCTTGGCGTCCGCCATTGCGACCGCCCCAGCGCACAACCGCACCGCCGCGCTACCTGCCGAGGCTCCGCACTCGAACAAGGCTCCAAGTCCACTGGCGGCCTCCCACCGCACCTCGCGCGCCGCTGCCGCTGCCGCTGCCGACGCCGCCGCCCTGTTGGCGGCCAGGACCCTGGGGCTATTCCTGGCAGCGAGCCTCGGCGAGGAACACCCGGAGGCAGGAAGGTTTCGGCAGGTGGGCGGCCGGCCGCGCCGAGATCTGGCCGGTGTCAGCAGGGGAACCCCGCCCCTTGTCTTGACACGCCTCCTGAAGCTGCTCGCCCACCGCCGGGCGGCTCGCATGCGAGTCCGGGCCTGTCTGTAGAAGGGGCGTGAGCGGGTGCGAAGCGAGCGGGCGAGAGACGACGTCCTCGAAGTGGCGGAGCCCTGACGGTGGTGGTGGTGGTGGTGTAAGGAGGACATAGTCGAGGTGGGCGAGTACTCTCCCCTCCTGAAGGTGTTGGAGGAGGAGGAGGGCTCTCCCCTCCTGAAGGTGCTGGAGCAGGAGGAGGATCTCTGACTCTCCCTCAGGGTGAAGCAAGCGGTGGGCGTGGCATTGCTAAGGGTCCGCCCGCTCGACCATTCTTCATGCACGGGCTTGAGGGGCGTGCGCGAGAGACTTCGGGTCCGCGCAGGTCTCGTGGGAGGGGCGCGGTGCAAGGTCAGCTCTGAACGGGGCAGGATGATCGGGGCACCAGTTCGCACCATACCGGACATCTGGAAGAAGCCAAAGAGAAGTGAGAGAGGAAAGGAGGAGATAAAAAAAAATGAATAACGCATGGGAAAAAAATCGTGAATAAAAACAGAGCAAAATGAAGCATGTGAAAGGAGGGAAAATAATACTTCTTGAAAGACAGACATTGGGACGGTAAACCTAGTGAACTCATCTAGCCCAGGCCCGAAGTAATCCAAGACTCGAACAACAATAATAAAAACAAAACTTGACAACAAATTCGCAGGGAAGGAAATAAAATAATAAGAAACAAAACACGTCATCGATCCCAAAAAGAAAAAAATACCAGAATATAAAAAAATTCTGCAGCTTGTGGTTTTCAGAAATACTAATAAACAGAATTATAAAAGCCAAATGGAATGAAAGGAGGCGAAAAAATAAAAAAAGAACGCGTGACTTTGACGCCATTATTTGAAGGAAAAAGATACTTAAACAAATATACTTACAATGTAATCGAGGTCAAGTCAGTGTGTGCCAAAAGAATTTGGGATAAAATAAGCAAAAAATAAATAAATAAATAAATAAATAACCATAAGACATGATAGATAAATATGAAGAAAAAGTTAAGTGACGTTGATGAAAAAAAACATTAATGCAGATAATTCTCAAAAAAGTGAGTCAGACTAAAAATGAAAACAATATCTAGAACATTGATGAGAAGTATGTGCTATGAATATTTTAAGTGGAAAGGGAAAATTATATAGGAACCTATATACTTATAAAAGATATATAGGAACCTATATACTTATAAAGTGTAACCAGATCGTCAAAAGTATTCGATGTCAGAAAAGCAGTAAGAAAAATAAAATGACTGAAGAATGGAAATTAAGTTCAAGACAAAAATTGGAAACTTAATAAAAATGTCACAAAAATTTTTTTTCAAGGAGAAAAAGAACTGTCATTGTGAAAATTATTGAAAAATGTTTTGTAAGGGAAAAATCTTTAAAAAAAAAAAAAAAAATCACGGCGTTATGAAAATTATTTAATGACGGTGTCACTGAAGCTTGCTTACTATAAAAGAACATTAGTCATTAGCCATACTTAACCAATGGAGGCATAATAAGCCACTCACCGCGATTAGTCAGAGGCAAAATAATAGCAGTCACCTTTTGCTCAAACCCCTGAGAAGAATATTAATCATCCTTCATATTTATAGTCTTAACATTCACCTCGCTTCATAAGAGGAAATATTATTCAGCAATCAATCTTAATCCCAGGATAATATTAGTCTCCGAGCTGACTTAACTACTATATAAATCATTAGCCATTAACCCCATTTATTATGAGAAAAAATATTATTTATGCACAATAAGCAATCACTGGAGAGAAATATTCGCGCAACAGGTTGAATCACGGGATAATATTGGTCATTTATTGCAGTTACCACTAGAAAATATTATTAGTCCACTTTACCAGATCACATAAAAATTATATTCATTATCTTACCGAATTTAATAAAAAATATTACTCCCCTTACCACGAGATGAAATAAAATAAGCATTAATAAAACTAAAATAAAACTCTAATAACATTCAGATTATACGACGGACATAACATGAAGTAAAATAAGCATTAATAATAAAAAAATGCGCCGAAGTTTCTTCGGCGCAATCGAGTTTT
>NC_089750.1:5204436-5209436 GCF_040412425.1 Macrobrachium rosenbergii | reverse complement strand
GAACCACCTGGTTACCTAGCAACGGGACCTACAGCTTACTGTGGAATCCGAACCACATTATGACGAGAAATGAATTTCTATCACCAGAAATAAATTCCTCTAATTCTTTATTGGCCGGGCGAAGAGTCGAACGCTGGGCCAACAGCGTGCTAGCCGAGAGCTATACCCACCTCTCGAATGAAGAACTCTACGATAGTGGAAAGACTTGCCATAAAAATCATATGGAATTAAGCAATTTAAATATAAGTATCAATATATACATATATATACGTATGTATAAATTCATATATATACATATATATATATATATACTGTATATATATATCTATATATATATATATACTGTATATATATATTATATATATACTGTATATATATATATTATATATATATATATATATATATATATATATATATATATATATATATATATATATATATATATATATATATATTATATCATATGTGTGTGGCAAGAATATTAAATAAACTAACCCCTCAAAACTCAAACATTAAAAGCAAGCGAGAAATTGACACCAAACTTAAAGCACGCACTGCCATAAAAATATTACCGTACGAGTTCCTTGGCGTCGTCACCGTGCCACCAGAATTAAAGCAAATAAATACCAATCACTCACGAACCACGTCAACCACTCAGCCAAGGAGTCCTCACGTCAGTCACGAATTCAAGCATCTAAGGATCATAACATTAACAAACGCTGAAGTGAGACTACTTTTCTCCTCAAATAAAACTCGAGAAATGCTCTTCTAAGTAAAGCCCGCAGGAGCCTGCCCTTAGAAGGGTTTCGTAACACGGCCTCGAGGTCAAAGTTCACTATTTTCCTTTCGGTGGCCTCTCGAGTGCCACTCGATCAAATGTCTAGAAGGGGACTTAGACGTCCCATTCATGAGTGCCCAAGTGCAAGTCAGGTTTGAATAGCGTAGCCGAGGGTGTGATGGGATCTGAAATGTGGTGTGAGTGGACCTTAGACTTTTACGTAACTTCTGAACTTTAAACGAATCGACAATAAAAATGCATTTGAAGGACAGCTGGGAACAAGGAAAGTAATGAGACTTGGTACAGTTTTCTCTTCTGAGAGAGAGAGAGAGAGAGAGAGAGAGAGAGAGAGAGAGAGAGAGAGAGAGAGAGAGAGAGAGAGAGTAGGAAAGCTTAGAACATGTAGACTAATGAAGCTCGATAAAAAATTTTTTCTGTTCTTGAGAGAGAGAGAGAGAGAGAGAGAGAGAGAGAGAGAGAGAGAGAGAGCTTGGAACAAGTAGACTAATAAGCCCGATAAAATTCTTTCTGTTCTTGAGAGAGAGAGAGAGAGAAGGAAAGCTTGGGACAAGTAGACTAATGAAGCTCGATAAATATTTTTCTGCTCGAGAGAGAGAGAGAGAGAGAGAGAGAGAGAGAGAGAGAGAGAGAGAGAGAGAGAGAGAGCTTGGAATAAGCAGACTAATGAAGCTCGATAAAAATTTTTCTGTTTTTGAGAGAGAGAGCTTGGAATAAGTAGACTAATGAAGCTCAGTAAAAATCTTTTCTGATTTTGAGAGAGAGAGAGAGAGAGAGAGAGAGAGAGAGAGAGCTTGGAATAAGTAGACTAATGAAGTTCGATAAAAATTTTCCTATCCTGAGAAAGAGAGAGAGAGAGAGAGAGAGAGAGAGAGAGAGAGAGAGAGAGAGAGAGAGAGAGAGCTTGGAATAAGTAGACTAATGAAGCTCGATAAAAATTTTCCTATCCTTGAGAAAGAGAGAGAGAGAGAGAGAGAGAGAGAGAGAGAGAGAGAGAGAGAGAGAGAGAGAGAGCTTGGAATAAGTAGACTAATGAAGCTCGATAAAAATTTTCCTATCCTTGAAAGAGAGAGAGAGAGAGAGAGAGAGAGAGAGAGAGAGAGAGAGAGAGAGAGAGAGAGAGAGAAATGATAGATACTGCAGTTTTCCCTTCCCTTACCACTGATTTTGCAGATACTGCAAACGGGATCCCCTAAATAAAGCATTGAAGAATCTTTCTGAAACGGCAGTCACTTGTGTATTAGTGTTTCACGAGCCCAATAGGTGGCACATGTCAATTTCGAAAATTTTGCAGATACTGCAGTTTTCCATTTTAGGGTAGAATACGTATTACGCTGTGACGCATTACATCATTTCCTGGTTTAGAACGAGAAAAGCTAGTGCATACTTTTTCCTCTTCAATTTTCTCTTATTTGTCAATTCTCATTCCAATTTAACAGACTACTTTCTGAAATACTATTCATATAAGGTTCATATATTTCTGTTTCACTTGATGCATGTCTAATACTATTCTTATTTGTTACAGGATAATACTATACATTCAATGATCCTATTTTCTTTGACGCTTGAAATAATAATAATAATAATAATAATAATAATAATAATAATAATAATAATAATAATATTAATAATTTCCCCTTTTACATACTCAAAACACTCAAAATGTAGTATACATAAGCACTAACGCCCACACAACCCCATACTTTCTCTGTTTTATTTTATATATATATATATATATATATATATATATATATATATATATATACCTATATAATATCTATGTATAATATATATACTGTATATATATACATATATAATATATATGTATAATATATATATACATATATATATATATATATATATATATATATATATATATATATATATATATATATATATATATATATATATATATATATATATATATATATATATATATATATATATAATTCTCGCCTTCTCCCCCACGGTCGTGCCCACCTCGAATGCTCTTAAAACATTTGCCTTTAAAAGCCAATTCTTCCTTTAATACCCATCCTTTCCACGTCCAATCAAGTCTCCATCAATCCACACAATCAACCCCATCTCCTAAAAAAGAAAATAAAATGACAAACCGTTCCTATCAATTGCTTCCCGAATGACCAGGATGATAACGCGACCCTGCCAAAGCGGGGCACAGACACGTGACCTCCCGAAACCCTCCAAGTACTACCCGAGTGGCACTTGTCACGAGGGGTATTATCGAGTCATTGTGTTGACACTTGAGTGCCGATACTATGGTATCAATGTGTCAGGCGAAAGGCTGTGGTTTTTTTGTGTGGAGTTTTGCCACCAATGGTAATGCGACCTGAGGTCATAATTATTCTTTTGGGAGCCATGATCCATATATATATATATATATATATATATATATATATATATATATATATATATATATATATATATATATATTTATTTAAAATGGTAAAGTGCAGTATCTGCAAAATTTTCGAAATTGAGATATTATGCCACCTACTGGGCTCATGAAACGCTAATACACAAGTTACTGCAGCTTCAGAATGATTCTTCAATGCTTTCCACGAGTATTTAGGGGGTCCCAATTGCAGTATCTGCAAAATCAGTAGTAAGGAAGGAAGTATCTACCATTTTTCTCAGTTTTGTATTTTTGCAGATACTGCAGTCTCCCATTTTAGGACAGTATATATATATATATATATATATATATATATATATATATATATATATATATATATATATATATATATATATATATATATATATATATACAGTATATGTATATATACATAATATATATATATATATATATATATATATATATATATATATATATATATATATATATATATATATATATATATATTTAAATGTGTAGTGTTTGTCCACATCACAATAAAAAATGTCTTAAACACAGTCGGCAACATATCGCATACATATCTCAAACAGGTTGAAAACAAGTCAGTGACCATAAGTGGAGAACAAACCTTTGACAAATGCTGGATAATCAGATGAAGCACGGGTTAGGACTACCCAATAAGTCGTTGACTTGTATCCAACACATTTGTGATGTGTGTGACAAATTGCTGACTTGTGTTTCTGACATGTATTTCCTTTAGCGTTGAGTGCCATTAGAAGTACTCGCCTAATTATCTCTTCAATTAAACAAACCGGAGCGACAGAAATAATACGAGTAAAAAATGCGCCGAAGTTTCTTCGGCGCAATCGAGTTTTCTGTACAGCCGCTGCAGCGTATAATCACGGCCACCGAAAATAGATCTACCTTTCGGTGGTCTCGGTATAATGCTGTATGAGACGCGACCCATGAACCTTTAACCACGGCCCGGTGGTGGCCTATCGTATATCGTTGCCAGAAGCACGATTATGGCTAACTTAAACCTTAAATAAAATTTGTTAAAACTACTCTGGTTAGAGGGCTGCAATTTGGTATGTTTGATGATTGGAGGATGGATGATCAACATACCAATTTGCAGCCCTCCAGCCTCAGTAGTTTTTAAGATTTGAGGGCGGACAGAAAAATTGCGGACGGGCAAAGTCGGCACAATAGTTTTCTTTTACAGAAAACTAAAAATGCAAGCTAACAACACAGCAAGGATCATGAATGCAACCAGAATCATCTCTCATTTGCATAAAAGAGAAGAATAATCTTCTCACGGAACACCAGAAGCCATCTGGCGCCAAAGCCACGTTCGCGTGTCAAACAGCTCTGGGTTAGATTCGGATGCACATAATTACGATAAAAATAATGATATCTTTTACGTCTGATAGCGAGGTTGGCGTTCTTGGAAATCAAGTGAAAGGCCACATTTTCTTACGTAAGAGAACGCTTCAGTTAATATTTTCTCTTCATGACCTTAGTCCTTTTTTCTTGTTGCTTTCAGAGATGGACACAGTTTGTTTTAGTATGTTTTTTTTATATTCTCTCTCTCTCTCTCTCTCTCTCTCTCTCTCTCTCTCTCTCTCTCTCTCTCTCTCTCTCTCTCTCTCTCGTCTCTTTTATGCATCTTTTTACTTTTCCCTTCTGGGTCATGTTAAGGGGTCCTGGATTTTAAGTTTTTCTTTTCAATTGCCTTCCCTTACTGCAATCTCTCCCTATTTCCCTCTCTCTCTCTCTCTCTCTCTCTCTCTCTCTCTCTCTCTCTCTCTCTCTCTCAGCTCTTTGCCTCTT